>NC_072737.1:4840079-4897313 GCF_026930045.1 Uloborus diversus
CCACTGCAAGCCTGAAATGTTGGGACTTTAAAAGTACTTCTGATTATCAAATACGCTCTAATGGTTTTTCAAGTTTAAGTTCATTACTTTTTGTGTAGCATATCAACAACCAGGACTTAATAAGTTTTGGCAGTTGCTCCAAGCATTGGCCCCTCGCGGTACCCCCTGATAATCGACATATGAGGAGGTTCCCATAGGCGCCGATTGGAACTGAAAAGAGTGGGGGGGGGGGCAAAAAAAACGACAACAAAAAAAAACATAGGATTTTTAGCGGCAGAAGTGACAGAAAAAAATGAAAGAAAAAAACAGGTACAAAATTTTGCTGAGGCTGGTTTTGAGAGCATATGAGTGGTAATTGATGCAGATCTAACAGCTTAACTCAATGTTTTCTTAAGATTTTTATGAATTATGTACAAAAATTATTTTTGCCCGAAGAAAAACACTTAGACATGAATTAGACTTATCTTGTTTTTTCCAAACTATTTTGAGATGTCACAAACACTTGGTAATAATTTCATTGAAGAACTATGGCTTGTTTAAGTAAAACAACTGATTTACTAATATCTAAGCAATTAATGCATAGATTAAAAGCTACTGCTTGCGTTAAGTTATGTTTCGTAAACAGATAACTAAAGTAAAACAAATAATTATGTTCTAAAAATTTTGACATTTCTGTTTTTTTTTGAGCAATCACGATTGCTTATTGTTTTCATTTGACGGTTTTTGGCGTGCTATCACTTTATTTTCCCACCGCCCCCCTCCGCACCATCACCGTCGATCGGGTCCTCACGATGCTGCTCCTATAGCGAAAGCCGTCTCCAGATTGCATCCATGTCCTACACACACGCGCATACATACACAACTACACACACATGCACGCACACACACACACAAACACACACACACAAACACAAACCCATACACACAACTACCCACACATTCATGCCAGCACACAGGCACAAACACACCTGCCTACACACACATACACATACGCCCTACACACAAACACACATGCCCCCTACACACAAACACACACGCCTACACACACACACTCGTGATTGCGAAAAACATAATTTGAATTCAAGAAGTCAAAATTCAAATTAATTTTTTTTTTCTTTCTTTCTTTTTTTTTTTTTTTTTTTTCTTAAATAATTTCTCGTTTTGGTCCCTAATTTGGAAAATAAAATAAATAAATGAACCACTAAAACTGGAGGGAGAGTTGCCCCCTCCCCTGAATCGCCGCCAATGGGAGGTTATGGTTTAAGTATTCCTCCACAATGTCATTGCTGATTTTTAGAAGTCATTTCCATGTGTGAGCTCAATGGACAATGCTCAAAACAAATAAAATAATAGTTTAAAAAACTAAAAAAAAACACGCTTTCGTAGCAAAATGAACTAAAAAGTGAAAAATAATCTTTGGATGATAGTAGTTGACCAATCACTTAATTTTAATGTAATACAAAAAAGCGTGGGGACTTCTTATCATTTGTTTTGAATTTCTTCCATTTGTTGTCCAAGCAAAAATATAAATAGACAGCACCCCACGCTTTTTTGTACTACATTAAAATTAAGTGATTGGTCAACTACTATCATCCAAAGATTATTTTTCACTTTTTAGTTCATTTTGCTACGAAAGCGTGTTTTTTTTAGTTTTTTTAACTATTATTTTATTTTTCTGTCTTTTAGTCATTTGTTAGAGAATTATCAGGCAAAGTTTTTTTTTTTTTTTTTTTTCTGCGGTATATGAAAATTTGAATCAGATTGGGACTTAATTGACGAAATTATTTATAAAACGAGTGCGAGGTAATATTTTAAAGTTAAGACAAGGGCACCCCGATGGAAAGCTACTGTGAGTCATCGATGTATGTTTGTGGAAATCATATATATATTACTTTGAAAATTTGAGATGCATTTGAATAAAAGTTTTGTTCAACAATGGTCTGATCAGCAATGGATTTCCAATTAAAGGCTCACCTAAATTTTGGCATGAAATTAGTTAAAAACAATTATATTTCATGTTCTAATTACCTTAGAACATTGGAACAAATTTTGTCTGATGCAGAAAAATGAAAGGTTTTTGTAGATATTTTTAAATGATTTTTGCGAGCATTTTTTAATGTATTTTTTAAAAATTTTCCTTTTTCACATTGTTGGATTTATGCCAAAATATTGATTAAAATTGGAGGAAACTAACAATGAAAAGAGTTAATTAATTTGATTCTGGAATATCGCATTGTCATCGGGTCTGTGGTCGCGTGCCAAATTTCAAAAGAATCCGATCGCATGAAGTGGGCGAAATTTGAGCTGCAAGATTCCGTTACAAGATACATACATACATGCATACATACATACAGGTGAAGCTAATAAAAGCGTGTTAATAAAAAAAATAGTTCTCCCGGTTCCATTCCACCGACATCTTCAAACATTTCTTCCCAACTATTTGCAGCATCGTAGTCTTTTTCTTCGCCCGAAGGCCAAACCATGCATTAAAAATATCACGTGCGTCTCTGCACTTTTAATAACAAAGTAATTACTTAGTGAGTCTAAAAGTAAGTAAGCTCTGGTCAAGACATTTCCTCTTTGGATCGTGAGGCCACCTGTCACAGAAACAAGTGTTTAATCCGTCATAAAATGGCCATTCAATTCTGAAGGGACGCGGGAATAAATGCTCAGATCTTTTCAGTGAAAGAATTTCCTCAAGAGAAGGGGGAAAAGTACTGAACGCCTCATAGTGCCGGGTAATGGATTTCTCGTGATATAAAAATGATTGGAACGCTCCTCTGGTCTCCTGACGTCAATTCGACGTTCAAAAGACTAAAAGGATCTTCGATGTATTCATGTATGTTTTGTGTATTGAAAACTCTGTTTGTTGCTTTTCCCCGTGTGCAGTTTCTCGGTTCAACGGTCTTTTCAGACTTAAACAAACTTTACAGAGGCTTGTGACCAATGGTTTGTGCTTTTTGTGGTATGGTACGACGAATTATTAATTTAGCAACAGAAAAGTTATTGAATCATTGATGTCATTTTTATTCAAGCTTTTGGGTACGGTCCAATCATTTTTACCATTATGGACTCGTGTTGTCGAGAAACACATGCAGCTGAAATTTAGGCTAGAGCAAAGGAATAAAATACCGAAAGCGACGACGCTAGCAACACATGTAAAGAAATGAAGCAGAACTACTCTCAACATAATAACGAATTAAATAAAGTTTGTGCTGAAAATTAAAATAATCAGTTATCCAACGTTTTGAAGCACATTTGCAAGTTTTGTGCTTCAAAACGTTGGATAACTAATTATTTTACTCTCAACATATTCAATTGCTTTTGATACATAAGCAGAAAATTTTGAACTTTTTTTATAAAGTGTGGGGTGATAATGACGATGTTTTCCGCGGGGCAGTGGATTCTGGCTCCGACTCCTGGAATTTTAGAGCATTCGACTCCGAGTCCGACTCCTTCATCCCAAAATTAGTCCGACTCTGACTCTAGCCTTGCAAGCACTGACAGAGTTGCGGACTTTTAGGGAAAATGACCGACGTGAAATTTTAAACCACCTTCGACTTCCGACACCAACTGCTTTGCCTTAAAATCAGTCCGACTCCGACTCCTTTATTCAAAAATCAGTCCGACTCCGACTCCTTCACCCCAAAATTAGTCCGACTCTGACTCTAATCTCGCAAGCACTGACAGAGTTGCTGACTTTAAGGGAAAATGACCGATTCTTGAAATTTTAAACGACCTTCGACTCCCGACTCCAACTCCTTTGCCACAAAATCAGTCCGACTCCGACTCATTTATCTCAAAATCAGTCCGACTCCGACTCCCAGCCCTGGTTTTTCCGGGTCATGAATATTTCTTGAATACTAATAACAGAAGAAAGAGACAGTAGAGCAAAGCAAATTTACCAACTTCTTTGATACTGCGCAAAAATAAGAAACTAACAATGCAAGTGCATGAATTTGAAGGGTTTTTTTTTTTTTTTTACGAACCCGTAGTTAACAAGCACTTGGAAAAACGAGCAAGTACCGTTACAAGCTAGTCCGGCTTATAACAATACTTGCTTCGTAATGTCTTTATCGAAAACACTCTTGGAGCCAAAATGCCGGATAGTTCGGCCTGTCTTCTAAGGGAGTTCTACTTCCCAACAATTCATCTCCATTTGCTCATAAAAACTTGACGATTTCATCCTTACAACGACATTATGCCCTCTCCCTCGATCTTTTCTTAGCACACAGCATCCAGAATAAGACTTTGGCGGTCCATCCATCATGGTTTCTTCTGGCGAGGTGCCCAGCCTGGTGACATTTTCACTTTCTTACACTACAGATCATGACATCAGTAACTTAGGCTTGCTCTACCTAGCTCATCCACATGTTTCGCTTTCTGCCTCTTCGATTTTACCTGACTCCATGCCTCTCTGCCTTGTTTGAAGGTTTCGTAGCTTTACTCCTTATCGGTTAGGTTTCTGATGCATTAGTTAATGCGGGAAAAATAAACTAATTACTTGAATTTTCCTTGTAAACATTTTTTAAAAAGTTGTGCTTTTTCTTCTGAATGCTCTCCATGGAAGTTTCACTCTATTGTTAATCTTTTACACGGTGTTTCTGTTGAGGGTAAATGTCTTGTATGACAGTTCCTCGTTCGTCAATTCATCCGCATGAAAAGTTATCTTCTGTGGAGAAATAAAAGATTTTGACTTTTTTTTTTTTTTGTTTTTTTGTTTCACTTAGGCTCATTTTCGATCCAACAAGATTGCTTTCCTTTTTTTTTTAACCCAGGAACCATTTCTTCAGTGTTGAACATTGGATGTTTGTCGGTCGTTTAGTAGGTCTGTGGAGTCGGAGTAGAGTCGAAGAGTCTGAGTCGGACTGCTTTTGGGGTAAAGAAGCCGGAGTCGGGAGTCAAAGGTTTTAATTTTCAAGAGTCGTAGGTGGAGTCGGTCCTTTCCCCCCAAAAATCTACAATTCCAGTGCTTGTGGAGTCAGAGTTGGAGTCGGACTGATAATTAGGTAAAGGAGTCGGAGTTGGAATCAAGGGCTCGAAAATTCAGGCGTCGGAGTAGATCATTTTTTCTCCGACTCCGCAGCCCTGCCGTTTCTTCTTCTTTTCTTTTGGTGCTTAATTGCACAGGTTTGTTTTTGATGAGGACTACAATCTGAGTGTTTTGCCTCCCTTACGCATGATATATTTTTATTAGACATATAAACAACACATGAAAGAATTTACATCACAAAGAAGGGAAAGTACAACCGGAGCGAGGGTGGGAGTCGAACCCACCGCCTCAAGTGTGCCAACATCAAGCAGTCACTTAGACCGCTCGGCCACTGAGGCCCCCCCCCTGCCGTTTAGTGTGCAATATTTACCGAAGGTGTTGCATTGAGATGAAAAAAAAACTGGAAAAAAATAATATTTATATATTTTTTACTTTTCCCGTTTTGATGGAGAGGGGATTTTTTGCTCCAGATGTCACTATAAATGTTTTGGTTGACAGTAATACTAACGGAATAAACATTTTCCTTATTTCTTGGTCGACATTCCGTACGCATTTTGAGCTGTGTTACTTAAGCACTTAATTTATCGCTTGAACTAAATCACTTGAACGTTTCCCATATCATTTGAACAAAAATCTTTTTACAGAATAAAAGTAAATTCATTTACAAAACGTACAAATCTAAATTCCCTCTACTAAGTAGTTAAAACTACTTAATCAGCACAAAACAAACTAAAAAATAAAAGTAAAATAAACATTATTGTAAGGGACAGACGTCGATTTCTCAAAACTTAAAATACTGTAGAATAAGGCAGTGGTTCTTAAACTGGGAGCCCTTGAGTGTTTACAGTCGATCCAAAATTCTCTTCACAAATATCTAAAAATTTATTATTTATGAAGATTTTTCAAAATTGTACGGCACCGCTGCAGTATAAATAAGCGCTGTGCAAGTGTCTGTACACGAGTTTTTGTTAACTATGATTTATCATACGTTTAGTTTGGTAAAGGTGTCAAAGGGAGAATCTTACTTTAAAAAAAAACCCTGACTCAAAAATGTTCGGGGACCGCTGCAATACACAATATTTGTAAAAACGGAAAAACCAGATATATTTAAATTATATAATATTGCAATTTCCAATTCCTATGCATTTAAAATATCAAAAGAATTCTTTTTTTTTTTTGGTTACGAGATAATGTATTTCTGATCTCTTTCTTTTTTTCTCTTAGGAAGGAAAAAATCGTCTGAACCTACCCCCAAAGTAGACAAGGCCAAGGAACTGGAAGAAGAGGAACTGGCGAAGCTCGTAGAAGTAATACTTTGTTGATTTTTACGCTGTTCGTCTTCAAAAACAAGATACCAGTGATTTACATTGTCCTTAATTTCTTGCATATTTTGAAAGTCTGACTACTTGCGAAACTTTTGAAAGAGTCTGAAATCATTATATTTGCTCAAACAGGAGGTGATCACTTCCCCAAGAGCAGAGGCGCAACCCCCCCCCCCCCGTTTAAATATTGCGATGAACCCCCCAAAGCCCCTACTTGAAATGAGAAAAATACCCTCTCAAAACACCACCCACCCCCTTAAATATTTCATTGGCGCAGGCTACGCCATGACCCCCCCCCCCTTCCCACCAGAGTGGGCACCCCTGCAAAAATTAAAATTTGTTCCTTAATCCTTTACTCACCTTTATTTACCATCTCATTACCGAAATTACGAGAAAATAAATAAAAAAAAAATATTTCCACCACTTAACAGATATAAAATGCTACTTCAAATCACATACAATTGTTTATTTATTATTAACATTATTATTGTTAACCTTCCTTTTGCGTTACTCCTCTTAGGTCCAATATATTATTTTCCATTTTTTTAGGAAATCTATTTTTGTTCGATTCCGTGGGACGAGTCTTTTGTAGAAAAAATAAACCCAACGAGTGGGGTCGCAACTGTTGATTGTAAAAAACGTAATTTAAATTCAGATGTCAAAATTCAAATTATTATTATTATTATTGTTTATTTATTTTTACTTATTTATTTATTTTTTTCCACTTTTATTTTGGCATTAACACCCCCTTGTTTCTAGGTGTTACAATTTGTTTGAAAAAGTATGAATTGTTACAACTTATCTCAGATTTAAGATTTAGTATTCCACACTGCTATCAATTATTTAAAAATTGAATTATATCACAATGGGGTGGCTTCCTTCAGTCAAAAGTACTACTTTTAGTTATTCAAATGGGTAGAATGAGCAAAAAAAAAAAAAAAAAGAACATGGACCCGGAAAATAATATTTTCCCAACAGTTTTTTTTTTTTTAAATCTTTTTATTATTATTATTTTTTTAAAATATCCGATTTTTCAAACAAGACGTGGTCTTGATGACGTCACAAATGATGCACTTTGCCGCATCTTTCTACAGCGTTTCCACGTTATGATAATCAAGAGCGAATTCAAATTGCGCTCTACGCTTGCTGTCAACCCTATCGTTGCCAATTCACGTGAGTAAAGATGCGAATTAAATATTTGCTCTGTGAATGGCAACACTGAATGGCATTTCATCATTTGTGATGTCACACGACAGAACCGTAAGCAATGAAAGCGCACTGATTCAATTTTTTTTAAATATTAAACTTAAATAAATTATTTAAAAAATGGTCAGATCCCATGTTTTTAAGCACGTTCTTTCAGAAAAAAATTCTTTTAAAATTTTGGAATCGACCCCATTGTCGCTTTAATCGTAAAAGTAATACATTTTAATATTATTTTAATTCATATTTTCTCTTTAGCTGAAAGAAAATTTAGGAGATGATTTACCCCCACAGTATTCAGATGCAGCACTACTCGGATTCTTGAGGGGTAAGTGAAACTATAACTATTCTTACGATCTGTGGTCCAAGTGCCCCCCCCCCCCTCCCCCCCTCACAAAATGGATGGCGCACTCTCTCAAATGCTAAGAAGCACTTTGCTGCAGCCAGGATAAACTTCCGTATTTAAGCCTCAACCAAATACAGCCAAGTCTTGTGTACATTAATGTGTTTATTAGTTACAAGCTTTCAATCTGATGTAGAACACACACTTCTTCCTCTTACATCTTTTTAATAATGCATGTTTTTTTTTAAATAACTAAGGGAAAAAAAAACAAGGAAATACTTTAAATATTTTCTCTCCTAGTTTGTTGCGAACCGATACAAAATAACGTTTTACAAAGGTTAATTTTCCCAATATCGACAATTCTAGCGTGATTCAATGGATACCTCTCGAAATATCGCCAATAGCGCCAAATTCGAAACAGATTTGAAAAATAATTTTATTTCGCCAAATTTCTCTCCAACTTGACGATATATCGCCAAGTTGCCTGCCAGAAACTTGTCGATTGATCGGTAAGTGGTCGCCAAATTATAACATCGTTTCCGTTTGCATTGAAATTCATACTGTTTTTTCCCGAAAAGGTGTAAAAGACCCCTTTTGGAACATCCGAATGAAGCCAAATGGGGAGTTGAACAACTAGGTCCCACTAAGAGTCTACATACCAAATTTTAACTTTCTACGGCATACCGTTTTTGTGTTATGCGAGACACGTACATACATACATGCCGTCACAACACGAAAACTCGTGGTAATTAACTCAGGGATCGTCTAAATCGACTCTACGTCCGTCTATACATTCTTAGGTATATATGCACGTGCAGTCTGGCCGAAAAAACAAACTCAACATTCATTCGGGGGTGAGCAAAAGGGAAATTTAGGCTGACATTTCACTGAAATTTTTTTGCGAATACATTACTTTCTTTTCTATGTAAAAAGAAGTAAAAACTGCAACTTCTATTACGTAATTCCATTAATTAGAAGTGGCATAGCAAAAGTATATATAGTGGTGGAAAAGGCGATGTTTAATAAGTGATTTCGCACTGTAAATAAATTTGTTTTAATGTTTTTATTTCTGCAATATTTAATAAACACTAAATTGTGCAACCTTCTGATAAATTGTTAAGTGAAATGTAATAATAACATTCCACATCTGCTACACATTCCCAGAATAAACGAGATCCCCCCCCCCCAGCTCCCTAAGAATTAGAGACAAATATCCTTCTGTGGCCTCCCTGCTGTAGGAATCCAGCACTCTTGCCTAAGTGAAAACACTTTTAAAATTTAAACAGTTAACACGAAATAATTTGTATGCGTATTTTTAAAGCAATAGATGGCAGCACCAGAAATATTTTTTGAATTGAAAAATCTATGATTTAAAGATTAGCATTCGGAACAACCTATGACAAGAGCAATGCGTGCTCAGTGATTCTCTCATAAACTATTTAGCATTTTAATCAACTAGCTTATAATTGCTTCACCAGTTCATAAATGCTAAACTTATACATGAGGCGAATTCAGTTTTGACGAGATTAAAATTTATATCAATAGATGGCAGCACAATAAAAAGAAAAAAAAAGCAGCACAAGTCTTAAACCATTTATATAAACACGAACTATGGCCTCACTAAATTTCCGCTCATTAATTAATTATTAATTTCAAATATTAATTTCATATTATTAATTTCAATTATTCTTTTTGATTTTCATTTCGCGCTAAAAGATGCCTTCTGCAGTGCAACAACTGTTTCTAAAAGGGGCGGAACAGAGATTAAAAGAGTGGCAATCGAAATAAATATTTATGCGTCAATCATACATATGTGTTCTGCAGTAACATAAAATAGTTTCTTTTTTTTTACGTATGAATATAAATTTTATTTATTTATTCATTGGTTAATGGAAAATCATGGAATATCGAAGAATTTAGTGGGCACAAGTACAATGTGTAAGAAAGCAGGAACCTGTCCAGGCATCTGTAGAAAACCGAGCCGGTTCCCTTTAATTCAAATTTCTGTAACGCTAAATTTCCAGTAATCAGTAGCTACATGCCGTTAATTTAAGGTAATTACATAATTTGATTGAAGTTTCTTTCTCAAAGTTTCAATCACATTAACTTTGGAAATTATTGATCAAAAACAATAAATAAATAAATAAAGCAAAAATACTATCAGTTTTGTATGCAAATTGCAAGGGGAAAAAATAGTTAGTGTACCTATACTTTAAGTTTAAGTAATTGCGTTCAAAACTCACGGAGAGAGAAGAAAAAGTCCTACTAATCAATAAAATAAGAGTAATACAGCGCAATAAAAAATGTACAATAAATTAGAGAATATATTTCAGGTTACATTCTGAATTTTGGGGAAATTCGGGATACATTAATAGTGAAACAAGGCAAGTGTTTTTGGAGAATTTCGATGTTTTTGAAAAAGTCAGGTCTTTAAAATTTGAAAGAAAACGCTGAATTATTTTGTAATAAATGATCTTCGCAATAACTTCAAAAATAAAATAAATACCGCAGATACAGCACTGGATTTGTATATTCTTTTAATAATGATAATTTCGTTTTTAAAATGAAATTGAAAAACAAAAAACATTTTAATAAAACAGAGAATATATATATATGTGTGTGTGTGTGTTCCCTATAAAAATCCACTGTTTTCGTCGGATCTCGACCAAATTTGGCAGGGAGGTACTTGGGCACCGAGAAGGAACGTAGGAAGGTTCTCGAACGCCAAAAAAGAACCGAACGGTTCGAATTTTAATTTGAGGACGCGAAAATAGCTCTTTTTGCCTGAAATAATTATCTGATTTCTTTGATTAAGGTCCCATTCGAAAGTTCTCGAAAAAATCATTAACGGTTTATCCACATCCTTCGAATTTCAAAACAAAAAGTCTGTAAAATCACTGAGAAAAAATATTAAAGCACTTTTAAACCATAATTAGTAATTTATAAAAAGATTAAAGCACTTAAAATATTAAAGCACATTAATGGAACTCCATTTTCATGTCGGAAAATTATCGTTTGCCTTATCTCATTTTAAATTTCTTTCAAATAGACAGGGTAAAATATATTTCTGTTAGTAATTTCTTTTTTCTTTCATTTTATATGTAAAATGCATATTTGTAAAAAAAAATATTCCCTGATTGAAATAAAATGAAATGAATTGAATTGAATTGAAATTAGCGTGAATGAAACCATTCAGAAGGTTGCCACTTTTTTTCTCGACAGTGACTAAATAAAATTTTGTTTTGTTTCGATGTAAAAATTTCCCATTTTGACTATTATTTGGCGATTTATCTTCATCTTTTTTTTTATTTTTTATTTATTTTTCATTTATTTATTTATTTATTTATTATGGCAATGCAGCTAGTAAATAAATAAAAAAAAAATGCTTTCATCAAAAAAAGAAAAAGGTATGAGAAAAGCATTGATTGGAGGGGCATTCCGCGGTATTTTTGACATTATGTAGAGTCCGTAACGTGACCTTTTTTTGCCATAACTTTTTAATTTACCGTTTGATTTGCAAATTATTTTAATTTGAGCTGGTGTGTTGGTAGGAAAAGATCAAAATAAAATAATATGCTAATCAAACAGTAAATTAAAAAGTTATGGCAAAAAAGGTCACGTTACGGACTCTACATACAGTGGCTCCCAAAAGTATTCGTACACCTACGACTTTCAACGAAATAGGCCCTAATTCATTGGTTAGAATTAATATTTCGGAATAGGTATTTAATTATAAGATCTATGATCAATTTTCAACAAAACTACATAAAAAGTTTTTAAAAAATATTAAAACTTAATTTTTTAAAAATCAAAAACCAAAAAGTTCCGGAATTTTTATCTCACAAAAGTCTTCGTACACTTTATAAAATGTCTATACATCATTGAATAATCTAACTTTTTACAAAGTTATTATTTAGTAGAATATCATGCAGTATCAGCAACAGCTTTTAAACACCTGGGAATAGATTTTATCGTTTTTTTCTTTATTTTTTGTGCAATTTCTGAGTAAGTGTTCAACCACACTTCGAGTCTTACTGTTTCTAGCTCTATTTTCGTTTTAAAGCCCTATTTTCGTAATCTAGCCTCCAGATATCTCTAAATACCAGGGTTCATACTCTATTTGGATGAAAAAATTCCATGACTTTTCCAAGACTTTTTCATGACTTCAATGAAAATTTTCATGACCTCGTTACACGAAGAGAATAGCACTGTTTAATCTCAAACTTGGTAATATTTGGGAATGAGCATTAGTAAAACATCTATATGAATGCCACACCCTCATTGAAGCACTTACTCGTAATAGAAAAAATACAAGTGCACACTTAAAAAATTAAACTATTCTTATTTGTCTTCATCATATAAATTTAAGTAAAGCAAAAATGCAGTGAAGTGAATATGATGATGCGTAAATGTCTGATATTTTCTTAAAAAACAGGCAGAATGATGTTGAATGGGACAAAGATTGAATGAGTCATCACTAGGTTTCAATACATTTCAAAAGTTACCTTTTAGTGTCAACAGTGCCTTTAATCATCCACCTAACTGGACAGTATTTTGGCTCTTTAAAGTAAAGCCACATAGTTTAGTTCTTTATATTTCTAAACCAGATCTTTTTTGAAAAAACCATTCAGTAATGAATCAATCTTCTGATTCAAAAGTATATTTGTTTTGTTTACAAATTTGTATACTTTCAAATGCATATAAATTAATAGGTTCAGAAATTCCAGAACACATTTACGAGTGATGGAATCAAATCCGCATGCGATTGAATTGCTTTTTTTTTTTTTTTTTTGAGTGAGCGTGGCAAAACTAAGAACATGAAATTTCGCTGCTACAGAATATGAAACATAAGAAGTGTTGAAACAAACAGAAAATTCAAAATAAGTGATGTCCAGGCAGTAAAACCGCATCGCAAAAAGCGGCTGCGACAGAAGTGGATGCAATGAGATTTCAAAATTCAGATTTGTTCTTTGGATCATTCAATTTTCCACTTTTAATAGCTTTTATGTGCTGTACTGTTAAATCACTCAAGATTTCTAATGCTCCTTTAGCAACTGTTCCTTTCTCTTTGTCCAGGACATTTTTTCATGACTTGAAATGAATTTCCATGACTTTCAGTGAAAATTTCAATTTTCCATGACTTTTCCAGGTCTGAAATTCTGTTATTTTTTTTCCATGACTTTCCAGGATTTCCATGACCCGTACGAACCCTGAAATACGTTACATTCAGTTCAAATCTGGAGATTGAGGGGGTATTTTCTAAACTTTAATACAATTTTCGAGGCACTAGACGCAAACGTTGAAAACCGTGTGCTTCTTATCGTTATCTTGATAAAAAACACAGTAGTTGTTTCCAATAACCAAATTTTTGGCTAAGAGTTCAAAATTGATTTTTAAAAAAATTAAAGGAACAGCATGATTCATTATTTCATCAAAAAAATCCAAACTACCTAGTCCTGATGCTGATATGCACCCTCACACTAGAACACCTCCACCGTCCTGATTAACTGATCCAACTAAGTTCTTAAGATTAAGTTCCTAATTTTTCTTCTACTTACAATTACACAACAATTTAACCAAAAATGTTGAATTAATTTTTTTTTCTGTAAGTAAGACGTAATTATAAAACGTTTTGAGCTTATTTATCATTGATTTTGAGACGAAAAGCGTAAGCTTTCTGCTTTTCGATCGGCCAAGAAAATTTCTGCAGGAAGAGGTCCCGTGTAATCCAGTTAATCAGAGAACTTGGCGAACAATTTTAGGTGAAAATTAAATGTAAAAATTTTCATTCAACTCTGCAGAAACTTTTACAGCACTCAAATGTATATTTTTGATAATTTTTTTAACTGTAAATATCCGATCACGCTTTGTTAACTTTGCCGGTTGACCTTTTCTTGCCTTGTTTTCGATCCGATTCCTTTCTTTAAATCATTTTATCAAGCACTTTACTATAGAATGAAATAAAATAACTAGTTTAGAGACATTTCAAACCAATTTACTGCTACTGTGAGGAAAAGATTCAACTTTCGAATGGTGTTTGTGGTTTTTTACGAATGCCAGTTATTTTAAAGTAATAAGCCCAATATTAAGGAATAAATAAACAAAAAATTAAAGCCAAATGACATTTAAGGGTCAACACAATGCAAAAATAATAAAAAACGACATATGATAATTTTAATCATGAATTTATACGAAAATATTTGAGTGTACGATGACTTTTGTGGCGTGTTATTTCTCTGTTTCTTCGTTTTCTGACCCATTTCAAAAAGAAGATCCGTCAGTATTTTGAAGAAAGCAATGGTTTGTATTTAGAATGACATAAGAATGATGTGAAAAAATATTGGACTTCATATTCGAATTCAGTTTCGAGTTACTTTGAATTAACTGAAAAATTTCAAAGTGTACGAACACTTTTGGGAGCCACTGTAAATGTCAAAAATACCTTGGAATGCCCCTGGAATGATTTTGAAAAATTTTGGAGGGTTTTAAATTATAAAAACCCACCCCCTGAATACGGCCCTGGCAAAAAGAATCTCATAACTCGGGGCAAAACTGGATCACTATGAAAGCATAGAAATTGTTATTTAACATTCTAAATTAAAATTTCATCACACGGAAAAATTACTTCAGGATGACTTCGTTGTGCGAGATTTCTGTATAACTCATATGATAAATATTTTCATAAACTACTTTATATAACTTATTATTGAATCAAAACCACTCAGGTCAAATTATGAAACTATGTGTAGATTATTTTTGCAATTTACTTAAATGAAATATTTGTCTTTGTAGCGAGATCACTAAATGTCAAAGAAGCGGAGAAACTTATGAAACTTGTGAGTACTTATTTATAACATTTAGTTGTTTTTCATGTTTTATTCGAAATTGCTTTTTAATGGGGTTGTTTCCTTCAGTCAAAAGTACTACTTTTAGTCACTGAAATTGATAGAATAGCAAAAAAAAAAAATAATAATATTAACATGGACCTAGAAAAAAACTTTCATTTTCCAAAAGTTATTTTTTAATAAATTTTTTTAAATGACCGATTTTTCAAACAAGGCGTGGTCTTTATGACATCACAAATAATGCGATTTGCCGCATCTTCCTACGTGTTTCCACGTTATGATAATCAAGAAGCGAATGAAGTATTGCGCTCTACGCTTGCCAGCAACCGTATCGTTGCCAATACACGTGAGTAAAGATGCGCATTAAATATTTTGTTGTGTGAATGGCAACACTAAATGGCATGTCATCATTTGCGATGTCATCGGCAGAAGCGTCAATAGCAAAAGCGCAATTGTTTAAGTAATTTTTTAAAAATATTAAACTTAAACAAATTATTTAAAAAATGGTCAGATCCTATGTTTTTAAGCATGCTCTTTCAGAAAAAAATACTTTTGAAATTTTGGAAACGACCCCATTGTTTTTCTTTTTCTTTTTAATTTATATTTCCGCATTTTAATTAGTGATGTTCCGGATATCCGTGTCCGTATCCGTATCCGCGGATATCCGAGAAAAAAATAAAGATCTGTATACGGATCCGTATCCGTTACTTTTTTCACGGATCTTAAACGGATCTTTTCTATTCTAAAAACTCTTAAATATTTGAATAAAAGACTCTTAAATTCCGTTCAAATTGGGTTTTATTCCCCTATTTAAATTATAAGGTATCATTTCAGACGCCAACTGCCCTCTGAGACTTTTTTTTTTTAATTTTTAGTTTAATATTAGTTTTTGATATTGATTTGGGGTTTCTGTTATTCTTCATTTTGGTTTTTCTCGGCATCCTTCAAAAAAAGTGAGACAAAATTCTCTATTTACTGTTTGTAAAGGTGTTCCTGGCTCTGTTATTCCGTCGGTTCGGTCGGAGTAATGTGGGTGGAATGGGTCAGCGTTGCATTTATGCTGAAATAAAATGCGAAAAATTATTTCTAGCCTATCTAGTAGCAGCTTTACACTCTTTGCTCCTGTATCCTAAATCTACCGAGCAAGATAGAAATAATTTTTCACATTCTATTTAAGCATTAATGCAGCGCTGACTCGTTCCTTCCAACTCTCTCACAATTTTGACGGAGATTTCGTTAAAGAGTAAATCATAGTCTCTATTATATTTTCGAGGTAGATGACATTTTTTGAAGAAACAGTATTATTATTACGACGGGAATACCTTCCGTAATAAATTTTAAACTTGGATAGTTGAATTGGGCAAAAAAAAAAATTTGAGATCTGTATCCGTATCCGTATCCGCGGATCTTGACACTTAAGATTCGGATCCGGATCCGGATCCGCGGATCTACTTTTTTAACGATCCGGCACATCACTAATTTTAATTTCTATTATTATTACTCTATTTTATTTCATATTTATTTACTTATTTATTTTTCTTAGATATTTTTTTCTTCTTTGAATAAACATCATTGAAAGTAACAATAAAATGAAAAATAATCAGACAAATAAATGCAAAGACTCGTTAAGAAATGTTGAAAAAGTCCGTTAAAATGTAAAATAAAAGCATGAAGAGCAAACATGGCGGACCAAAAAAATTGTTTGACAATAATCACAATAAAAAATTTTGTCACAGGGGGGTCATCTGACCCTTTGACCCTCCCCTAAATCCGCACGTGCGTGGGCGACCCTCGGAGGGGGGAGGGGCACAATTTCTTTAGTTCGCCAGGGGCGCTAGACCCCATAGTTATGCTATTGGGTCTGAACCACGGGCTTCCTAGTTAATAGCTACTACTAGAAACGTACCGAGTACTCGGTAACTACTCGGTACTCGGCCAAATTCTGATCAGATACTCGGCCAATACCGAGTAGTTGCAAAAAATTGAATATTGTCCAAGGCAGATACTAAAATTTATAGAAAAAAGAGCAAACATTATATTCTGCAAACATTTACAATTAAAATTTATAAGTCAAATTTTAAATTTTGAGAATAATGAAGTTTGTAATGCTTCAATGGAATAAATCTTTATTTTAATGTCCCCAAAGTTGATAAAAAAATTTTATGTAAAATTATGCAGAAAAAAAATATAGAAAATATGGAATTTTTATGTTAAAAATGGATTTTTGTTACAAACAAAAATTAATTGTAAAAAATTATGAAAATACCTTTGCTTAAAAAAATAAAAGGAAATAAAACAACGTTAAAAGCACAGTGAAGGAACACTGCAGACATGTGTTTTGCCATTGCAAGGAATTCCTTTTTCAATGCACAACATGGGAGCTCGTGGACTTAAAGGCATCTGACAAAAGTCAGATTTTTTTGTCGAATGTCTTAACATTCTTTAGCGCACATGTTATGCACTGAAAAAGACGTTCCTTGTAACGGGGGGGGGGGGGGCAGAAACACATGTCTGCAGTTTTCCTGCACATTTGTTGTATTAAAATTATTTATGTTTTGCGGACTAAAACTATAATTGATTGGTATAAATTTGTTTTTATTCCAACTTGAATAATCATACCTTTTATTTATTTATTTTTAATTTTAAAAATAATTTTTTTGCAAAATTTTTGACACAAACAAAATTGTTTATGTAATGCGTAATTAAATTTCAGCAGGAATTTAGTTTTAAAAACTATTATATGGACAAGGAAGTCTATACTACTGTTCCAATAAGTTCAAAATTCATTACATGTGTGTCGGTGGTTCTTCTTAAAACATAATTGGTACTTGGTAACTCGGCCGAGTAGTGAAAGGCCGAGTACTCGGTAACTCGGTACTCGGCCGAGTAGTGAAAGGCCGAGTACTAGGTAACTCGGTACTCGGCCGAGTAGTGAAAGGCCGAGTACTCGGTACTCAGCTACTCGGCGAAAGTGCTACTCGGTACGTCTCTAGCTACTACGTCGCTTGTTGTAAACTAGTTGCATCAAAACGTCTTGATAAGATGCGCATGAAGATGACGCAATGTTTTTAAACTGATATAAACGCTTCCTTCAATTAGTCAAACACTGACCACATAATAAGGAAACATCTTTAGCTGGCTGCGCAGTGCAAAATTCCTTTTCCAGTGAATTGCCATCACCGAGATATTAGAGATAGGTCAACCTAGAGAAACATAAACAAGGCCTAAGTCGCATCAAACAATCACATGTCAAAACAAAAGTTAGTTGAAATGTCATAGAATGAGAGCAATTATGCCCTTAGCGTCTGTAAATCCTTCCGTTTCCCTTTGTTGGCAATTACTTAAATTTGAATTTCATAAATACGTAAATAGAAAGCAAGTACACGTTCAAATTTTCTGCGCTGATTTTGTTGCATATTATTTCACCTTTCTCTCTAACCCGCGAGTATCCATAAAAGATACTCTTTCGCTTTAAATATTGCATCCAACGTTGTATGAACAATAGAGTGGAATAATAAAAATGTAACATGGAATTCATATGTATTTGTTATATTGTTTTCTTCATTAAAACATGGAGTTTTGTTGTGATATGCCTAAGTCAGGCGCAGAAAGGATAAGAGCGTGGCGTGAGAGAAAACGTGAGAGTGAAGTGACAGTTCAGAAAGTAAATAAAGGAGAAGATAAAAGTATCTCTCCCTCTCTCACTTCTATCATGTATCTTTACGACACACAATTTTTTTTAAATATAATTCTGGACTTTATATGTAACTAGTGGTACCCGCACGGCTTCGCCCGTAATAAAAAATTAAAAGGTCTTTGGTTCATCATTTGTATATTTACAAATGATGTATGGTGAATTTTCTCGGCAGTTGGCTTGTGCCCATGTTACAGTTCCACATTATGAAAATTTCGTAATTTATTCGTCCATCTTATGAGAATTTTGTTCTTAAAATTGGAATAGAAAAAGAACCACATCGAATTTTCGAAAAACCGCTTCGAGGTGCACATCCCCATGCTACAAACTAACTTTGTGCTGAATTTCATGAAAATCGGCCGAACGGTCTAGGCGCTATGCGCGTCAGAGATCCAGACATCCAGACATATCCTCCGGACAGAGAGACTTTCAGCTTTATTATTAGCATAATATAATAATAAAGATTTAAAATAAATGTCCTTTTTCTTCCCTGCAGGATGTGAATGTGCTGCGGTTCCTAAGAATACACGAATACGAACTTCCCGAGGTAAATATATACTTGGATTCTTTAAATACAGAGTTGTAAATAGTAATGGGCGATAACTTACTAAGAATTATCTCACTATTTCTTCATCTACCGTTCTTTTTGCCTTGTGTTGCTCTTTTCTACTCAGTATTATCATCAATACTTTTATTTTATTATTTACTTAAAACGCAGCTATTGCCTGTTTGGTGATATTTTGATGATTGAAAAGTTTTAACCTTATCTCCGGTGGATTGAACCCTAAACTCCAGGAGATAGCGTTCATTGTTGACTTCTTTCTCGTTTCTTCATTCTCCTAAAACGACAGTTTTATCCGGAAAACAGTTAAGTGACCGGATCCAGTTCAGCCTCGTCAAAATATGTCAAACATTGTACGTCAAACATTACCTTTTTTTTTTTTTTTTTTTGAGAAATCACGATTGCTTATTGTTCTTACTTGACTATTTTTGACGTTCCTTTGATTTTTCCCACCGCCACCCTCCGCACCATCATCGTCGACCGGCTCCGCACGATGCTGCTCCTGTAGCGAAAGCCGTCTCCAGGTTGCATCCATGTCCTACACACACGCGCATACATACACAACTACACACACACACACAAACACATACACACACACACATACACAAACACATACACACAGACACCCACACATACACACACGCATACATACAGACACCCACACATACACACAACTACCCACACATTCATGCCTGCACACAGACACAAACACATATGCATACACACACATACCCCCCCCCCTCTTCACAGACACGAACACACATGCCAACACATACATACACATAACCCGTACACACAAACACATACCCCCACACACAAACACACACGCCTACTTACACACACTCGTGATTGCGAGAAACATATTTTGAATTCAAGATGTCGAAATTCAAATTAATTTTTTTTTTTTTTTTCAAATTTTTATGTCGTGGAGCATGTTTCATTGTTGATGACGTCAGGAGCATTACTCGATCGTTCTAAGGCCCCTATATATACGAGCCGACGCATCAGTTTAATTTCAGCCATTTTGTATCGGAGCGCCTGTTTGAGTGGTTGTCTTTTCTGGCAAGTTATCGCGCTTGGTGATTTCTCACTGCCAGCAATGATTCGCGGCACGTGAATTGTTTATTAAATAAATATTATTTTCGGCAAATTTGACAAAATCCGAAACTTTGCTCCGGTAACCCTAGCTCCGCAATAATGAAAAATCCGATCCAAAATGGCTAAACTTAAGCTGATGCATCAGCTTGTATATATAGCGGCTCTAGATCATTCGAAAAAAAAAAAAAATAAATAAATACGTAAAATTTAAAGCACAGTAACATTCATTCCATATAAAGTATGAAATATTTTTCGCAATGGGATGGTTTCCTTCTTTCAGAAGTACTACTTTTAGTCGTTGAAATGGATAGAATGAGCAAAAAAAAAAAAAAATACATGGACCCAGAAAATACTTTCATTTTCCCAACAGTTTTTTTCTTTTTTTTTTAATTAATTTTTTTAAATGTCCGATTTTTCAAACAAGACGTAGTCTTTATGACGTCACAAATGATGCAATTTGGCGCATCTTTCTACTACGTTTCCACGTTATGATAATCAAGCAGCGAATTAAATATTGCGCTCTACGCTTGCGATCAACCCTATCGTTGCCAATACACGTGAGTAAAGATGCGAATTAAATATTTTGGACCGTGAATGGCAACACTAAATGGCATTTCACCATTTGCGATGTCATCGGCAAAAGCGTTAAACGATAAAAAAACACCGAATTTAGTTTTTTTTTTAATGTGAAACTTAAATAAATTATTTAAAAAATGGTCAGATCCTATGCTTTTAAGCATGCTTTTTCAGAAAAAAAAAATACTTTTAAAATTTTGGAAATGACCCCATTACATAAAAATAAGAGTGTAGTGATATTATTAAATGATAAAGTTCTTGTAACTAACATAAGAAATACTTATTGAGACCTTCTTATATTCGGTGCAGTATTAATTTATTTGTATTTCAAATATTTTGTAGAATTAGACAAGTACATGAGCGGCAGAGTGGATGAGACAAAGTGAAATGGTTCATTTTGTTCAATTATTCAATCATTTATTAAACTTCTTGCGTAGTATTCTTTATTAATTCCTTTATTAGCATACCTTAACTTAGTAATTCACTTATTTATTCATTCACATTCACTTATTTTTTTATTCATTCACTCATCTACTCATTTATTTATTTGAAATGGTTCATTTCGTTCAATTATTCAATCATTTATTAAACTTCTTGCGTAGTATTCTTTATTAATTACTTTATTAGCATACCTTAACTTAGTAATTCACTTATTTATTCATTCACATTCACTTATTTTTTTATTTATTCACTCATCTACTCATTTATTTATTTGAAATGGTTCATTTCGTTCAATTATTCAATCATTTATTAAACCTCTTACGTAGTATTCTTTGTTAATGACTTTATTAGCATACCTTAACTTAGTAATTCACTTATTTATTCATTCACATTCACTTATTTTTTTATTCATTCACTCATCTACTCATTTATTTATTTGAAATGGTTCATTTCGTTCAATTATTCAATCATTTATTAAACCTCTTACGTAGTATTCTTTATTAATGACTTTATTAGCATACCTTAACTTAGTAATTCACTTATTTATTCATTCACATTCACTTATTTTTTTATTCATTCACTCATCTATTCATTTATTTATTTGAAATGGTTCATTTCGTTCAATTATTCAATCATTTATTAAACCTCTTACGTAGTATTCTTTATTAATTACTTTATTAGCATACCTTGACTTAGTAATTCACTTATTTATTCATTCACATTCACTTAGTTTTTTATTCATTCACTCATCTACTCATTTATTTATTTGTCCTCATACATTAATTAATTAATTTATTTAATTATTCGTTTATTTCTCAGTGTTTGTCATTTATTCATTCAACCTTTTATTTCCTGATTCATTTGATCAAAAAATATTTTTTACAGTCGAATAGAAAATATTTCTTTCACTTTGCACTATGAAAAAACAAGTGAAAATATTTCACTTTTTTTTAAAGCGAAAATTTACTGCCAAAATAAAAATATCATTTCAATGCAATTTTCAAAAAAAAAAGTTATTTCTATACTGTAATTTTCAAAAAAAAAATTTCCAATTTGTTCATTTTGAAAAAGCTTAGTCATCTTAACTGTTTCAATTTGCCCCACATTCATCCACATTATTTTCAGCATGATGTCAATAAAATTCCTGTCTGTGTTTTCCACAGGTGAGCAGGGCATACAGCATGTCTGGCATCCTCGGCTATGATAATGAAGGTTCCTTGGTTCGAGTGGTTAATGTGGGTGACGCAGACTTTAAAGGTAGGAAGGTTTTTTTCTTTGAACACTCATGCTGATTTTTACACCAGCCACCCCGCTTGCTTTAAACAAACTTGGTTTATTTTTTTTTTCATTACAGTCCGGAAAAAACTATTCAAAGTGGCCATAGTGGCAAACCTAGTGACCTGTTTGTTTACTTTCGGTCTATCTGTTTCGTGAACGGAGTACAGTCGAACTCGCTTATAACGAGAGCAAAGGGACAGCGATATTTTCTCGTTATAACCGAGTGCTCGTAAAAAGCGATTTCGTGAAAAAAATCATAACTAGGATGAATAATTCTTGTTGCTTTTTTTCTTCTTCTTTTTAATCACTGTACAAACCAAATAAGTTGATTTCTTTGCTTTGAACTCTCTGAATGTCTCTTTGTTATGTGATTCTTTTTAAGGAATACACTTATACACTAGGGTGGTTCAAAAAAACTTTTTTTCAGCTAGAATCCAAGACACTCCCTATTTTTTTTTTTTTTTTTTTTAATTTACTAATAGTATTATGCTGTAAAAGTTTTAGCTTCTTGTACAAATTTTAAGACGGTACTCAATGACCCCTCCATTTAACATTCGCCGTATCATAGAAACTGCCACAAATTGAAGAATATTTAATTTCTCCAACTGTTTTTTTTTTTTTTTTTAATTTCTCCAACTGTGGTTTTTTTTTTTTTTTTTTTTTTTTTGAGCAATCACGATTGCTTATTGCTTTTATTTGACCGTCCTTGGCGTTTGGTTCCTTTTTCAGCTTGGACCAGGGACACCAGCACCACCGGCCTCTGCAGGCGGCGCGGCGCGGCTGCTCCGGTCCTGAGCTATCCGCTTCTTCTGGTCGGAGGCGTCCATGTCATACACACATGCGCGCTCATACACACACACACACACACTCTCATACACACAAGCCTTTACACACATACACACACGCCTACGTGCATACACACAGGTCTACACTCACACACAAGTCTACACATGCACGCACACACACACACACATACACACGTAATACCTAGGAGGAGGGGTAGGCTTGGGGGGACAGGAGCTGTTTCTAGAAACAATAGCCCCCAATGAGTAGGGCTCTGTCGCAACTCGTGATTGCGAAAAACATAATTTGAATTCAAAATTTCAGAGTTCAAATTAATTTTGAAAATTCGAAAAGTTTTTTTTTTTTGTAAGTAATTGTTTTTTTTGCAATGTATATGCATATTTCTAGTGTATATTACAATATGTAGCATTGTTTTTTCAGTTCGATGTATTTTTTAACCCCCTCCCCTATTCTATTGAAGTTTGGGGGAGGGGGTTGAGCACCCTCTTTCAGTTAAAATAGGAAACTAAAATCCTTCCAGTATATTGCTATCCACAAGTCTAAAAATATTGAGGGGTGTCCCGGTATCTAGGAGAAACTTTTTTTTTTTACATGTATTTTTGAACCACCCTAATATATACTCAGATATAATTTTTAAATGTTTCTTTACTTCGCAAATTAAAACAAAGTTCGTCGTCTCTTGTTCTCAAGATTTACGATTTGTTACCAACTTTGGTTGACTTAGGAATGTTAAAGAAAATTTTCCGACAATGGATAAGCTGAGCCGGAAATCAATTGAAATTTTACGAACCACAAAAAATATTGCTCGCTTTAAGCGGGGCTTGCTCGTCAAAATCGAGTAATGCTACCGTAGACTTAGCATTGTACCAACCAAATATTTCTGATTTCCTCTCTAAATCTGGGTTCTTGTTAAACCAGGGCTCGTTATGAGCGAGTTCGACTGTACAAAGCTTTTGCTGCGTCTTCCTATAATGTACACGTACATGATGTCCGAAGAGACCTTGATACATTAAAAAAAAAAAAAAAAATACTCATAGAAAATCGAATTACCCAAGTAGCATAAACTGTTCCGCAGGGCATGCTTGTTAGAACATTTCAGCCGTTACCGCAATTGACCCTACAAGAACATTTTGTAGAACTATTTGCATAGTTCCATTCGCCATTTAAAATATGTTTGGGAATGTTCTTGGCAAATAACTTTTTAATTAATAATCACCACAGGTCGGAACGTTTTTCAACGTACCAGCAAAATCATCAATAACACTTACTTAAAGTCTTAGTAAGAGTATACCGTTTTCTCCCCCCCCCCTCCTTTCCCCAGATCGGCACAGCGATATAAAAATTTTCCCTATGAGTAACTGAAAAAATAAACTTAGATCAAAAACGTATAAAACAAGATCTTTTTCTTTTTTTTAATTTCAATGAACTCTTTCCTCTCTTAAAAAAGTCCGGAGATTTAATTGAGGTGTGGAAATTTTATTTCGCAGAGCTCTAAAAGTTTAAAATCTTTTTGGGGAATGTCCGCTCATAGCTTTTTTTTTTTTAGGGATCATTAAGGCCGAAACACTTTATTTTCGTTCTAAACTGTTTTATATTGTGTTTGATTTAGTTTTTAAATTTTCTAGAAAAGGAAACAACTTTACTACACTGTTCCAAATAAACGAGTTCATGTTTGATGTTTACCATTTTTAAATTAAAGTTAATGCTATTAATGTCATCAAAAAACACGTTTCTTTATTTTCTTCTCTTTCTTTTTTAATTTTTAATTGCAGTATTTTAGTTTTGATAAAAGGGAATTCACATGCTGTTTTATCTTATTTCTCCATGTTTCTTATATTTCATTTGACATTTACGATTCTAAACAGATCACGTTCGGGATAAGAAACAACAATTTACATTGTACGGTATTCATACAAACTAGTGTAAACGAAAGTCATGCTTAGCATGCCGACAAGTAAGTTATACCATTTGAAAATTTTCAGCTGCAATACACTATTTTTTTAAGTTCAATGTCATTGGCTCCTCATAATGTATGAATGCGTTTCTCGTTCGCAGGTTTCGTTCATTCCCTGTCGACCATAGACGAATTCCGATTCTTCATCTGGTTCTTCCACAAAGACGCTGAGCGCTTGAGAGCTGAAAACAAAAAAGTAAGTTTCCGAGCAACATTTTACTTCAGAGATGCCCAACCGGAAGGTCACGCCCTTCGAGCAGGAATTAAAACTCACTAACTAGAAAATCGCCCGTCATGGTATGATAGGTGAAAATTGCTTCGACATTTGAACCAAGCAATTACCTGTTAGATGATATTTTGAAATTTGAAATTTTAACCCCAGTGGATGAACCTTAAACTCCAGTAGATAGCGTTCATTGTTGACCACTTTTTCGTTTCTTCATTCTCCTAAAATGAGTCTTACTAGTAAAACAGTTAAATGACCGGATAGCATATAAGCTACCTTTACTCCAGTTCGGGTATAGGAAAATTTCAGGCCCTCTCATTGGCTTATTCGAGTGTCAATCAAAGCTTCAAAGTTGTGGCACCACTGTAATGTTGCTAGTCATCTCTTGCGGTGTTTCCTGTTTGTAATCTGCTAAATACGAATAAGCATTTGCAAATGAAAGCTGCCTTTGAGCTTTCAAATAGAGCTTTTTTTGATGCTTCAAAATAAAAATAGGTGGCGCCATCTTTAAGCAAAAAATGCATGTTTTACGACATCGTTTAAATTTAAATTGGAGTTATTTTTAAACTAATTCTCATGGTAAATTATTTTGTTGATTGAAAGCCAATTCTTAATGATATTTAATGCAATTTAAGCAGCTCTTCTTAAAAAAATGATTACCATTTAAGTTGATAACTTAAGTTAGTACTTCTAGTGAATAATTTAATACATAATAATTTCTAATATAATTTTCTCTTGCGCCAGTTTATTTCTAGCTAATTTCTATCGTATATGAGTTAGCATCCGAGAATAAGACTTACAATTGAATATTGAGTGAGTCTGGCGAACATATCCTTCTTCTCTCATACTAATTTCATAACTCATAAAATAAAATAATGCTCTGTTTAAAAAAAATGTAAAATATATAATTAAACGAATAAATAGCATTATATTTACGCAAAAAAAAAGCGCGTTTGAAGAAGGTACTATTGGAGTTTAATTAAACTCATTTGTCAACTAATCATCAACGAGGGTTTTTAAAAGTAAACAGCGAATTCTTAAATCTTTTATTCTTCATAATATTTAAAGTTATCTAAAAAGGAATAGATGATTTAAACTCTTGAATGAAATAATTGAAAATACATTAAAAAGCTATATTTCTTAATGCAAAATTGTGTTTCTTAATGCAAAACTCTATGAAACTAGTCACAAAAAGAACATTTGACCTACACATGAAAAAAAAAAAAAATTGTTATAAATACTTTATTTGGTTTTGGTTTACTTTTTAAAGCAAAAATCTAAATAGTATCCTTTAAATTAATAAAAAGTTTTGTTTCCCAATATTTAACTTCAATTAAAAACGAACGAGAATACATAGATATGTAATATACAGTTATTACGTACACTGTAAAAAATCTCGGAAAACTCTCTGAATATATAAAAAAGTTTTCCGTAATACACAGATTCGTACGCCCTCCGCAGTTTTCTGTTATAATCAAAAACGTTTCCCGTATAGCAAGAAAGTAAGAGTCGACGCATGCGCAGCTCACAATTTTATAGTGCAGCAGAAAATCTAAACTGAAACTTTCGAAAGCACGCAATAAAAACAAGTGCTGACTCATGTATGCGAAGTAACACTCATCAAGGGGATTAGTAGAAGTTTTGTTCCTCGCATGAATTCACTGAAGATAATTCTAAAGTCTTGTATTTTCTTGCATATGTATCGTCATAAGATTGAATTTGAAGCTATGTCACTTATTTTTAAGTACGAAGTGCAAATTCTCGACGCATGCTCGCGGAAGGAATACAAACTGAAATTGAAAACCAAATAACTACCGAGAGGACGCCATGTAAATTCATTGCGTCGCATAACTTGTGTAGGTAATTTACTTTTTTCTTGGATACTTTTCTTCTTTCTACCAAATGGGTAATTTTTGTTGGCAGAATTTTATTCTGTCATAAAAATCACCTTTTTGGTGACCAAAGCCTGCAAAAGACCACCACCGACGAATAGGTAAGTCGCTTTGCAACTCTATTACTTTAAAGAGATTTAGTTCATATAAATCTCGTTAAAAAAACTATTTTCTTCAGTATTATTTTTTCGTTGTGAACTATTGCAATTTGAAAATATTTTACATTACATAGAACACATATTTAAAGTGCAAGTGTGTCTAGTTTTATTCTGTAAAATTTATGAATTGAAGATTATAAAAAAATTTAAATATGTGTTATTGTGTACTTTGTTTTTATGTGTCAATCTCAGTTAATATTTGGCTATGTATCAAGCATTATGAATTAAATGTTATAATATGCAAATTGTCAGGTTTGATAGTTCGTCTTTAAGGTTGCATGTTTTCATTCTCTTGTAAACAGTGTAGCTAGATTGTATGAAGTAAAAAAAAAAAAAAAACTATCTCTTGTAATTAGGAACATAGTGCTTCAGTATTATCTAAATGACGATATCTCTTTAAATATTTGCATTAGCGAAACGCTTTAAATTAGTTTAATGTGTATTAATTTATTTAACAAATAGATACATATATGTATTTAAAAGTGTCTTCATTTTTTTCGTTTTACGAGCCTCAATTTTACCAAAAGCAAAAAAAAAAAAAAAAAAAAGAAAGAAAAAAAAAAGACTTAATAAAATAATTTTGTATTTTTACACCATATTAAAGTATTTGACTTATAATTTATATGATACTTTGATTTATAATGTATGTGATACTTTGATTTATAATGTATATGATGTTGCTTTTTCAAGGGGGGGGGGGGCGCTTCATAGCATTTTATGGGTGCACCATCACTTTTATGGTGGGGGAGGGGTTATTCTCGTATATATGAAATGGAATAATCATGTAATAGAGTTCAATGTTTTAATAAATAAAATATATAATGCATTTTGCGCACACTGTAAAAATAAAATCAGTAACCTATTTTGAATAAGTATTTATATTTGTGATGAGCTGGAAAAGGGCAAGAACAGAAGAATCAACCCGAATGGTTCCAGCAGGGGGACTTGGTGTCATATTTAAATTCATCAATTTCTCTGTTGGTACTTTTCGGTACACTTTGTTCGTCAAAGAAATTGACTTGAGGTGAACGAATTCCGGAACGCGAAGGGTAGGTAAGTCCTGCCAAATTTTATCCGAAGATAAAAGCTATCAAGTTTGATACAAGATATGTTTTTAAGTTCTGCATTAAAAATAAAATATGTTGATAGTTTTGTCTTGAAAATATTGAGAGAAAAACTGAAGTTTAAGATTGTTTAACAAACAATCCCCACTTTTCAGAAGGTACCCCCACTCCAATTCCCCGACGATTTTGTGATTAGGAATGAAACTACTAGATTATTTCATAATTTTTCAAAAATTTATAACTGTGCATATGTTATGCTGTTAACCATGCTATTTGTCATTAGAAATTCCAAAAAAAAAAAAAAAAAAAAAAATCCACGAATAATTCTAAAATTGCTTGTATTATTGCTCTTAGATATGAAAGAATTGAAACTGATATGGTATGCAATACTATAATAAAGAATTATGTTTTAGAAAAAATCACGGAAAAAGGATTCCGAAATTCTCGGAAACGTTTTTGAAAATTGTTTGGAGAATTCCGAAATACTCGGAAACGTTTTCGAAACTTTCATGAACCACAGCTGCACAGAATACTCAGAAACATTTCTGGAAATTACGGAAAGAGGATTCCGAAATACTCAGAAACGTTTCTGAAAATTACAGAAAGAGGATTCCGAAATACTCAGACACGTTTCTGGACATTACAGAAAGAGGATTCCGAAATACTCAGACACGTTTCTGGACATTACAGAAAGAGGATTCCGAAATACTCAGAAACGTTTTTGAAACTTTCATGAACCACAGCTGCACGATATACTCAGAAACGTTTCCGGATTTTTTTTACAGTGTATAGACATGACCCGCATTAAAAATTCTTTTTAAATTTTTTGATCAAAGAAATTTTTTTAAATGTTTTCTTTGAAGAAACAGTTAGTACATAAGCTTAATTGGGATATTTTATTTTTTTTTGTAATTTAGAAAACAGAATTAGGTATAAACTATAAAATGCAAAGTTCTTGAATTCGACATAAAAATGCAAAAGAATAAGAAGAAATAATTAATTAGTTAAATTTAACTAATATTCACAAATACTTACGAACAAAAAAATCTTTCTCCGCAAGGATTCAAATCTCTGGAATTACATTTCTTATTCGTCGATTCTCCAAATTCCACAGCCCAGTGGGCACAATCTTCTAAATTACAAGCATTGCTCCGTAAAACGATGGTGTTTGAAGATTCCCTAATTACTTCATTTTTCGACTATTTATAATTTAATTCAGGATTATGAATTTAACCAATGAAGACACACATAAAGCAACCCAACCAATGAACGATAAGATAAGCAAAATATAGACCAAAAAAAAAAATGGATTAAAACAAAATTGACAACCTGTTAGAGAGTTGTATAAAGCTTTTGACTAATAACGATATGGTATTTTGTTCAGCTAACTTTATCCAATAGTAATGGGCGAACAGCTGATTCTTTTAAACATAATCTTTGAAGTCGAAAATTAGTTTCTTTTTTTGTAAGGAATGAAATTCTTCCAAAACAAAAAGGAACTTTTTCCAGATGCACTCACTATTTAATTAAAGGTCTTATACTCGGATGCTAACTCATATTCAATAGAAATTAGCTAAAAATGAACTGGCATAAGAGCAAATTATATTAGAAATTAGCATCTATAAAATTATTCACAATAAGTATATGTTATTAACTTAAATGGTAACAATTTCTTTACGAACAGCTGTTTAAATTACATTAAATATCATTAAGAATATGAAAAATTGCGGAATTCGCTTTTTAATTAACAAAATAATTTACCGTGGGAATTATTTTTAAAAAAATTTCAATTTAAATTAAACGTTGTCGTAAAACATGCATTTTGCGCTTAAAGATGGCGCCACCAATTTTTATTTCAAAGCATAGTTTCTCAAAGGCAGCTTTCATTTGTTTTGCAAAGGATGAAATTGATTGGAAATAAGAATGTTGTTTTTGTCAGCAACATTCAATTAAAGATCTCATTTGGAAATGCTTATTCGTATTTAGCAGATTGCAAACAAGAAACACACTGCGAATGAGGACTAGCAACATTACAGTGGCGTCACAGCTTTGAAGCTTTGATTGACACTCGAATAAGCCAATGAGAGGGCCTGAAATTTTCCTATGCCCGAACAGGAATAAAGGTAGCTTATATGCGACCGGATAGAGTTCAGCCATATCAAACCTAAGGCTAAAAGCTAAGAGGTGGGGTGTTGTGGAGAAAAGTTCAGCCTAGTCAAAATAAAGCATTTCCCTGGATGTCAATCATTTAAAAATAATAATCATTATATCAAATTATCATGCCGTTGATCGTGTTACATTGTTGGTGACGTCACACTGCGTTACTCGATCAGTGAATTTGCTATTATACTACATATGAGGATTTCAATTTTTTATTTTATTTTTTATTTTTTTTCAGACAGGACGCAAGAACGGCCAATTCGTGTACATACTCAATTTTGAACGCATGAGCATCGGTCAATTAACCTATAAGCCGAGTAAGTACATAGTTTTTCCATAAGAACCATTTTCTAGCAATTTTTAAAACAAAGTTTCGAATTTTTATTACTGGCCTAGTTATTATTTTTTTAAACGGAATTTTAAAAAAAATCTAAATGATTGAGAAATTTTAAATTATTAGGGTGTTAACCTTAATGACTAAGAGAGAAAGTGTAATGATTAAGTCAAAAAAAAAAAAAAAAAAAGACTAAAGAAAAACTTTCCCTTTTTCTGTATATTATAAGAGTTTTTATTTATTTGTGTTCCATTGTTACAGCCCTTGATACCGGCATCATAGCATTGAAATTACTGCAAGATCATTATCATGATATCGCTAAAGCTATTTACGTCATCAACAGTAAGTATTTATAATTTCGGAATCAAATCCTTTAAACTTATGAGTAAGTTATGAATCAAATCACCACTTGAAAGAGTGATTCAAGTGTAATAACTGATTTGGGATTGAAGGGAGTTGTATTTGTATTTGTTCAGTTTTCATAAGCAGTTGCAGTTGCAGTTTGATTTAGGTTTGAGGTACGTTTGTTAAAAACAGTGTAGAAAGGAGATGCAGTAGAACATGAAAAGACCGAACTTCAAAAATCTGAAAGTCAAATATCCAAAACGAACGTAAAAAATCTGAACGTCAAAAATCCGAGAGCACCCCCATGAAGTTTTAATAAATTTTCCATTTTGTTCAATAAACAATGAGAGTGAATTTTCGTTAAATTTTGTTTGTTGAAAATGTACTTACACATTATAGTGTTGTGTACTGTATTGCTTGTTATGTACATGCATAAGCACTTTATTTGATTAAATGGCATATTATTTTCCGAAAAACGGTATTTCCTTGGTCGAAGATCGAAAATCCGAACTACCTAAGGTTCAGTCTACCAAAAACTCTAAACTATTTCGGATTTTCGAACTTCTACTCACATTGAAGACCAGGGGTACCCATCTCCCTCCCTCCATTTCCCAAGTTCAATGGCGCAAATCCCCCCCCCCCTCCTAGAAAAATCAATCTTGTTTCCTTTTTAATTTATTATTATTATTTTGTTTTTGCTCTCTTTTATTCATTTATTTTTTGAAAAATAATATTTATTTATTCATTTTTAATAATAATTATTACTTTTTAATTTTTATTATATTAGAAAACGGCTGTGCTAAGCCAATGACATACACACACATACACGCACACGAACCAAAAAAATAAATGAAATCAAATATAAACAGAATAAAATAAAATAAAACAATTTAACTTAAAATTAAAGCAATAAAAAACTAAATAAATAAAGAAAACAATTTAACCCCCCCCCCCCCCCGTTGGAGACTTGTTTCTTTTGCGAACGCAGAAAAAAATATTGCTCTCGGAGACGTCGTGTATGCTTCCCATACATTGATTTTGTATTTTAATATAACTTTCAGTTTCTTTAATGACTTGATATAATTTCATTTGCTAATTGTTAGTTTTAACTTATAATGGTAGTTATATTTCTGCTTATTTTTCATTGCAAATTTCTAATTTAAAGCTTGTATTCATGGTGAATCCCGCTGCATGTTTTGAGTTTAGAGAATTGTACATTTAAATTTTTTTTTTTTCTTGTAGCTCCTCCTTTCTTCTCCTCTGTCTACAAACTTATAAAACCAGTGATTCAAGATTCCCTCAACAAAAGAATGAAGATATACGGATACGGTAAAGTCACTAAGTACCTATTTAAATGCAAATAGTTTTTAATCAATGTTAAATTTTGAAGCAACAAATGTCTGAAATATACTGCTGCAGTGCAAAGAACTCGTAGTAAATCAACATGTAGTTTTTTAACAATAAAGACAGCTATTTACAGGACTTATAATAGTTTATATAATGCTTTTATATAAAGTGTTTATCGTCCTTCATATTGTTAGTACTAGCACAAAATCGTTTGCATGAAAACTTATGCCAACAAAGTCACTCAAGCACGAAAACTGACACGTTCAAATAGCAGAGATTACATATTATTCTAGTGTAGCCACCGTCGACGACCGCCTTGATCTCGACGCCTACGGCGGGTTGGCGTACACCGCCTTCGGCAGGGCCCTTCAGGAGGTTCGCCCCATTCTCTTTCCTTTTAATTAATTTCACTTCTTTAAAAATGCTGAGAAGTATTTTCTCAATACGACAAAACTGTCACAACAAAACGGCATCTTCATCCACGTTGTAAAAACAAAAAAATTCTTCTTGTGTTTTTAGATGGATGGAAAGAAGAGTTGTTGAAGACCATAGACCCTGAAATTCTTCCCGTTTACCTCGGTGGAAGTCGTGTGGGTAAGGACGACGACCCTAACTGTTCCGACATAGTAAGTAGTACTGGTATTTACGGTAATATTCTATCGATCTTTAGAGGCACATATAGCCAGATTCCAAACAAAACAAACCTCTTGAGATCTTTGGCACTCAATGGGGTATTTCTCCAACTTTTGACTTAACGTTTGCTCTATTTCGTAACCAAAACATCCAATCGAATTAGAATTGTTTTCGAAGGTGATTACCTGAACAGTAGTCAAATTGTCCTTTTTCGGTACTAATTTAATTTAGCACTTAAAATTTCTATTTTTTTTTTTTTTTTTTTTTTCACCGTCTATTTTTTAACAGAAAATCACTAAATCATCTCAAGGGGTCACATAGATTTACGTAATATACTTTTTTCTTTGAATGGAAACGTACTTAAAAATTAATAATTTATTTTCAAAGATTAACAATATTGCAAACTTTGTTCTTTTAAATCCAAAAAAAAAAATATATTTACATTTTCAATTTTTAAAATCCCTAAATCCATTTTGGTTTTGCGCTCATTTTGAAAATGTTTTTTGCTAAATGATCACAATAATAACCTCCCCAAATATGTGCATACATATGCTTTTGCATTTATTAGAAAAGATTTTGTGGTCAATTATACCAAAAAATATATTCCTTAAGAAATTTTGTTTATGCTCTGAAAATTTTAGTAATTTATAAATCAATTCCCTGATTCTTTACATCGTTTCCTCTCTTTTCCAGATCAGTTTTGGTGGTACCATTCCCGAACACTTCTACTCCAACAACTTCCTGGACCTCGAAGACCCTGACGTGGTCACTGCAACCGTAGGTGCTGGATCGACCCTCAACTTCCGGTTCGCTGTTCGCGAAGTCGGAACTATATTTCGGTGGCACATTCAAGTGAGTGCTCATCCTTTTCAAAAGTTGTGTAAATGTCGTGAATGCTTGAGACAGGGGTAACCAGATGAGGGTTAGGAACTTATCCCCACAAGTTTTAGTTCACATTGCCAGTCCAGAATGTAAACATGTATAAGGACTAGTGATGACCATAATCGAGTTTTCATAATCGAATCTCTCGACTATTCAAGATTACTCGAAAAATCTATTGTCACGAGTTTTCGATTACCACAGCTCGAGTCCTCGACTACCACATCTCGAATTCTCGATCATCACAATTCGAGTTCTCGATTAGCACAACTCGAGTTCTTGATTATCACTCTCCGAGTTCTCGACTATCACTTCTCGAGGTCTCGAGCAATAGACCGCTCGAGTTGTGAACTTCTAGAGATGCTGATCTCGATTCCAAATAATCGAGAAGTCCATCGCTAGAGATCTCGATTCAGAACATCTCGAGAAGTCCATCGCTAGAGATCTCGATTCAGAACATCTCGAGAAGTCCATCGCTAGAGATCTCGATTCAGAACATCTCGAGAAGTCCATCGCTAGAAATCTCGATTCAAAACATCTCGAGAAGTCCATCGCTCGAGTTCTCGATTCAAAACATCTCGAGTAGTCAATCGCTGGAAATCTCGATTCAAACATCTCAAGATCTGGATTGTCAATCGCTCAGGTTCTCGATTTCGAAAGATCTCGATTAACAATTACTCGAATGTGAGAAGTACCCGATTTTCGAGATTTTGATTATGAAAAGTTCTCGATTATGACCCTTGCTAAAAAGGACTGTTGTGAATAATTTATAAATGTCGCCAAGGAAACAAAAAAGGAATTAAAAGCCAAAACTCGAGAAAAAATTTGCAAATGCTCCACAAAATCGATGAAGTAACTGATTGTTGATAGTCTACAGGCAAACATGAAATACACCCGCCAGCTCAGTCATTCCATCCGAGGACTGCAGTTTTGTGCTTATTAGCACTCCTCAGCCCGAAGTAGGAAGTTCCTGAACTGGAGGTGGAAAACCTCTTAAGCCAAGAGTGCCAAACAAATTGGTGTCTTACTGAGTATACAAGCATATTGAAGTTCATTCTTTAGTAGTAGCCATAATACAGGGATTGTGAATGGTACGTGATAAATATGATGACAGACTATATTCTGATGGTTTTAAGAGCTCTAACCACAAAATTGAACATTGATCCGTTATACATGAAATACACCGCCAGCTCAGTAAATTCCAGCCGAGGACTGCAGTTGGCACTCTTGGCTTCCTTAAGAGGTTTTCCACCTCCAGCTCAGTCACTCTTATGCCGGGGCTGATAAGTGCTAATAAGCACGAAACTGCAGTCCTCGGCTGGAATGACTGAGTTGGCGGTGGAAAACCTCTTAAGGAAGCCAATAGTGCCAAACAAGCTGGTAGCTAGTACAGAATTAGCACTGATCCTACCAGTTACCTACCATATTAGCTATCAGTTTGTTTGGCACTCTTGACTTCCTTAAGAGGTTTCATGTATTTCTGCCTTATCCCTGGCTATAGGGCGGAATTGATCAGTTAGTTATAAGAACAGTAATTGCGATGAGTTTAGTTTTCGGACAGAAAGTTTTGCAACTTTATACTTTCTGCTGTTAACAGGCGAAGGACAATGACATAGGATTCGGTCTCATGAGCGAATCTCCGACAGCAGGTGAATTGGAGCCGTTTGAAGGTGCAGGCGAAGAAAAAGAAGGATAAGGACGAGGACATCTCCAAATTCGAGCCTCTGACTCCAGTCATTCGCAGCCAGTGCCATGTTTGCCCGGAAGTGGGAAGCACGATCTTATGGACAACCGGAAATCGTATGTACATATTTTCTAAAATCGTTGAAGAATTTAACAGTAATTCATTTATACAGTCCACTAATAGTCTTTATCACAATCGCACATCATCAACTACAATTTCAACGGTATGTCTTATTGAAAATGCACTGTTGCAAGTCTTTGTTTTAATTTCCCGTCTTTTAAAAGTTTATCTTTGCACATTTTGCATGTGTGGCAACAGTAAGAAATATTTTTGAGTTTTAAATTAATATCTTGGGAATGTTGTAGAATTTATGATTGGAGTCGTATTTTATATCTGGTTGAATCATGGGAATTCACCATGTCGAGAAGAAATAATAGTATTTTGACGTATTGTGAATTGTAATGTTTTGTAAATAGCTACGTGTATATAAATAAATGTTTACAGTTTATAATTCTTCTGAATGTTATTGAAATCTACTGGGTGAAGCGAAACTCAGTTTTGAAGAAAGAAATAACATGCACAATATGCTATAACAAGTAGAACCCACGTGTCATGCTGTCGCTTTACTAGATGCCAATAAAACCAGTTTCGCGTTATGTATCTAATTACTTTTACATCCTCATGTAAATAATAGTCGATGATCGAGTAACCCACGTGCTTCAACAATGAAACTCCCGCCACGGCATGATAATTTGATAATATATTTTGGTAATGTTTAACATGCAGGGAAAGACTTCATTGTGACAAGGCTAAACTTGATCCGGTAACTTAACTGTTTTACTGGTAAGACAGTCATTTTAGGGAAATGAAGAACCAAAATAGTGGTTGAAAATTAACGCTATCCACTGGAGTTTAGTGTTAATCCACTGGAGTTAGGGTTAAAAATCTCAAACATCAAAATATCACCAAACAGGCAATTGCTTCGTTCAAATGTAGAAGAGTAGAAGCAATTTTCATCCGTCATACCGTCATGACGGTCGACTTTCTAGTCTATGATTAAAAACTGACGTGGATGAAGAAACTAACTACAGTTCTGAAATCAGTGCCTATTATACTCTAAAACAGCTCAAAAATCTTAACTCACCAGTTGTTTTTTTTCCCCAAAAGTGTTCCCCTGTGTAATCGATATACAATAACCTACCTCAATAGTCTTTTATTTATTACTAGTGGTACCCGCACGGCTTTGCCCGTAATAGAAAAATTAAAAGGTCTTCTGGTTCGCCTGTATATTTACAAATTATGTATGGTGAATTTTCTCGCCAATTGTCTAGTACCCATGTTACAGTTCCACGTTAGGATAATTTCGTATCTCGCCAATTGGCTTGTGCCCATGATACGGTTCCACGTTATGATAATTTCGTAATTTACTTCGTCCATCTTATGATAATTTTGTTCTTAAAATTGGAATAGAAAAAGAACCACATCGAATTTTCGAAAAATCGCTTCGGGGTGCACACCCCCATGCTACGAACTCATTTTGTGGCAAATTTCATGAAAATCGGCCGAACGGTCTAGGCGCTATGCGCGTCACAGAGATCCTGACAGACAGAGATCATGACTTTCAACTTTATTATTAGTAAAGATAAAGAAAAACCTTTTATTATATTGGTAATCTTGGTTAACACATGTATCCTAAATAACGCTTATCTCGTTCCAGTGGTCTTACACTTCGACAACACCTACAGCTGGATGACATCAAAGGACATCGCCTTCAAATCATCTTGGAGCCTCCAGGAGAATTGGGCAGGAACTACGTCAACGCCGCGCACCACGCTTCTAAAGCTATTCAGGATTTGAAGATCTGATCTTCTCACTTCAGCACCCTATGGTTCCGATTCATTACATGGCACGGATGGCATGTGACTTTTGTTTAAACAATATTTATAAATGTACGATAAGTATCTTTTTGTATTTGTGATGTCTGCGGTGATATCTTATGTATCTTATCTGAAAAGTGTCAAAAGTTGAACAGACGTATGAAGAATTGCACTTAGTATGATACTTCTTACAGTCTGTGTATACGTATGGACATATAAGCATGGTGTTCAATTGTAAAGCAAGCATCAGGACTAAAAAAAAAATTCTAATGTTTGTTTTCTTTTAACGCATTAAAAAACATGTTTCGCGAAGTTGCAAGACCATTGCATCAAAAACAAAATAATTAAGATTTTTTTTTTTTTTGTAACTGTTTCTGGTTAATCATAAAGGTAAATCGTACGAAAAGGGAAAAACCCACTAGTGGTTTTTTTTAAAACCACTACTGCATTGTACTGTGCAGTTCTATGAATTTAATAATCAAAATTTTAAATTATCGAATTTTTAAACTATAAAATTTTTAGTAACTATTATTTCAAAATTATGTAAATGACAGTTTGTACTTGGCCAACAGAGATAAAAATTTGAAACGTAACAAGAAATATAGTTAAATTAAAAGTTTTGTAAAAAAGAAATATTGAATCATAGCTAGAGATCGCTATCAATAAAGTCGCATTTCAAACAATAACAAAGTGCCACATGGATCAGCTCCATAGACACCTCATGGACCGAGGGCCGCATGTGGAAAAAAAAACCGACAAAGATACTGTCGATGAAATCCTCTAATAATAGAAAAATATTCTACTCATATATATTCATACATTCTACTCTTTAAACATATAGCCTGCCCCCCCCCTCCATTACAGAGAGAGTAAAAACATGACTAATTTCATCGTTGTACATATTGCTTAATTTTTTTACTCAGGAAATATGTTATTGAAATTTACAAAACATTTGTATTTTCTGTTATCTAATTGTTAAAATTATTATAAATGTATGTAAATTCTCTATTTAAAATCATAATTTCGACAAAGTATTTACTCAAGTATTGATATTATTAAGAACGTATTATTACTACTGTACATAAAATTTGTCAAAAAAATGAACTTTTGAAATAAATATTATACTTTTAACTTATCTTGCTTGTTTGATTTTATAAATGTCGCGGATTGCCCGGTAGCTCGAAACAGTGGCGGTAGGATGAAACTCTTTATTCTGGGGGGGGGGGGGTTCTCTTTTAGGCATTATACAAAAGGATTCATGTACATACAGTGAAGGGGAGGATCTTCATAAACGTTTCTAAAAACGATACAACTTCCTTAAGGAACGTTGTCAGTAGAGCGCCCCGATGGGAGGGAGGTCACTGAGACCTTCGAAAAAATTCCCGCAATCGGCAAACTTTGACGATACTGCAAAATTATCCATTAGGAAAAATTATCAAAGTTCTACGAAATTTGAAGATCTGTTCGACAAAAACTTGGAGCACCATTCAGCAAATTGAGAATTTCCGCCCTCCCCAAAAATTTAAGTTCGGGATTTCTCAACTGGTTGTCAACTTTACTTGAGATGAAGTTGTATCTAGAAGCTATCTTTATAACTTTTATGAACTCCCAGTTTCCTTGCAATTTTCTTAGTAGTGCTTTTTACAGGGTGTTTGCAAAGTTACTGTCCGTTCTCGAAAACGAAGACATACCTGCCAACCTCCGAGAATAAAATCGGGAAGATTTTTTTTATTTTTATCCACAAGATTTTAACGCAAAATAAAATCAAACAGGTTACCCTCTTTACATTTAACAATATGATATTAGTTTCATATCAATTGAACTTACTTTCGTTTAGTAAATATTACTTTTATTACTTTCTTTAAAAGTTTGGAAATAACATTTACTCGTACTCATCTTAAAAAAGAACGAAGCAAAAACAGCTCGAACTGAGAGAACGAGAAGGGAGCCGAAATTGTGCCCCTAGTCGCCCGCCGCAACGCTTGCTTTGATTGGATAACAATGAAGTCACTTCTCGTACCATTCTCCTGCGGCAACCTTTCCTTGGCTACTTGGCCTAAAACACGGTGCCGCTTTAAACAAAAGTATCGTTAGCGCCAAAATTGGCGAGATACAATTTTTTTCCCTACACAGCGTGAAAAATCCGTAAGATTTTGCTCATAACCGGAAAAAGGGAAAAAGACATGAAAATCCGTAAAACTTCCGGGAAATTCGGAAGGGTTGGCAGTTATGCGAAGACTACCACTGAGGACAGATTCCATTTCAAAAAGAGGCGATAGGTTGAGGATGGGCACTTACCGCTCGCACTTGCTGTCTTTGAACACGTTATTTTGCACCTTTCACTTCCGGGTTTCCCTCCCTATTTTGATAAAATCCCTGCAGACACATGCGCAAATTGACGCTAAGTCTCGGGTTAGGAAAAACAAACAGTAAATTTCAAGGTACAGTCAGATACAGCATGAACTACACAGCTTACATCAGGGATGCTCAATCTTCTCTCTAAGAAGACTTCCACCTGCCCGCGTTAAAAAAATTCCTTAATTCAAATAAGAATAAGACTTAATAGGATGAATAAAAAATGACAACGTATATAAAGTGCAAATTGAGAATGAAAAAAGGTTAAAAAACCAGCAAACAGCTGTTTCGGCACTCTAAAATACAAGCGCCATCAACAGTGCATTAAAAACGAAGACAATTGCAATGATTTGTCTAGCACTCCCCCCTTTTCCCAATGTTTGGAAGTCTGTGTTTTGATTTATTTTTTGTCCTTGACGCTTTCTACTGAGTGCAACTGTCCTCTTGAGTTCTGACGTAACCTTGACGTCATCGTTTCCGGTACTGCTCTCATATCTTTTACAACTCGTCTCTCATTCCAATGTTCTGCCTCGACTGTGTTTTAGTCGGGTGAACCTGTCTTCGTTTTTAATGCACTGATGATGGCACTTGTATTTTAGAGTGCCGAAACAGCTGTTTGCTGGTTTTTTTAAACTTTTTTCTTTCTCAATTTTGTACTTTATATACGTTGTCATTTTTTATTCACTATAACGTACAAAGTTTTCGACTACTTTTTATGTACTTAATAGGATATTTTTTACGTTAAATTAGTTTTTACTCTTAACAGTTCTGTAATTTCCCCTAAAGGTGTTACATTAAAAAAAATTACTAATCTTTAAAGGGTTTCTTTTTAAAGACCAATTTTTTTGTCCCCTTAGTATTAAAAAAAAAAAACAGTCATTTTTTTTACCGGCCTGTGGGTCAAAACGATTGAGACGATTCACGAGGTTTCAAAACACTGTATAGGGAGATCAGGGCCGCCGAGAGCAGGACCGATTTCCACACCTGGGTGCCCCGGGCACTGACAAATATGATGTCCCCCCCCCTACACAAAAACTATGAAGGTAAATGTTGGATGTTGTTTTGATAGAAAGAAAACTTTAAAATATCGATTTCCTACGAAAAAATTTCATAATTTAGATGTTTTGCAAAGAAATCATTCAATATAAATCTAAAACAAATTTATGGTTTTCATGTTAAATATTTTTTTACAGTTGCAGATGGAAAAACTATGATAAAAATGGTAAAGGTAAATCATAATGTGCTTTCTGCACATCAATGATTCTTTATATATTTTCTCCTTTGTTTTCTTGTTGTTAATTCATCCATAATGTCCTCATAATCATGTTTTAGGTCCAACTTCTTTCTATTGATAATACAGCTAATAAATATAATTTACCATCAGAAATGAGAGTACGCAAAGGACACTTCATTCTCTTCAATAGCGAAAATGATCGTTCTCCACAACAATAGGGAAGTTGCAACCTATTAAATGTTTATATTTTGGCTATTGGATATTGTTAATTGACCCTCAAAGCTAAAAAATTCACCATCGCCGAATTTTAAAACACCGTGGTTGATTTTTAATGAATTTTTAAAAATCCACTCGCAAAAGTGCGCTCTTCTGAAACGTCACGAGCCTACGTCAGAAGGCGCGAATGGGCAGCCTTCCGCCGAAGATCCCTTGTTTTCGATAGGGACATCTTGAGCGCGCTGATATTTTTATTTTTTAGAAATTCAATAATCCTTTTGAACACACTATGGAGACCGGATTCGTTAAAGCACAATCTAAATAATCTTCCTCAAGTAACATCAATGATGATATTCGAATATTTCCAAGAGGATGAGAGGTTTAATGTTCCAGAAACGCGAGGAGTTAAATGCGAGGAGATAAGCCTTTTACGTTTCGTCTTCAAAGTCGAATGCGTGACCTTCGGCTTCTCCCCTATCGGAAGAGCGCATGACGTCACTTCCTATGCCATTTGACGTCACAAGCGCTTTAACTTTAAAAATTAATTTAAAAAAAACTTATCGTATCGCAAAAATGTTTTCACCTATGATGTTCATACATGTTACTCTATCATATAAAAATAAAATTGAAAAATCGAAAACTTCCCTATTGGCTAATATGCTTTCATTTAAAAATTTTGTCAATTGTCAAATGACAAAATTTTTTTGTTCCCTTTAGTTAGAAGCCCCGAACACTGGTCCCCAAAAAAAAAAAAAAATGATGACAGAAATTTGGTGCCCCCTTTCCTTTGGTGCCCCCCGGGCCCGGGCTCCGAATGCCCTGCCGTAAATCAGGCCCTGGCCGAGAGCCAAGGCAGGCCCCTAGTCAATTTGGTTGTAGTGGAAATTAAATTGGGACTCAAAATGTATTTCATTGAAACGAATAATTTTGTTGCATTGGTATTCGTTGTGAAGGGATTTCTCCGTATATATCCAGGTTAACCTTGTGCTATAACGGTTAAAACACACTCAAAATTCAAAAGTAACTGAAAGTTTACGTACCTAAACAATTGTTTAGCGAAGTTAAACCAATCACAATTCCCCCAAACATAGGCCACCTTGTCATACATATACTCTACTACGGCTAATATAGCATAAACGCGATCGAAAATTTAAAAATTACGTTTTACAAATATGGATGCCATAAAACTCAGAATCAATTCAGAGCCGGTATTTCCAAATGATTTTAAACATTTATTCATTTGGAATCTGATTTTGATCTAATCTCCGTAGCAACTACGGAAATTCTGTTGCAGGTTATATTAGGGCCGCCGACGCATCACCTTAAGTTTAGCCATTTTGGATCGGATTTTTCATTGTTGCATTGCTAGGGTTACCACAACAAAGTATCGGATTTCGCCAATTTGCCGAAAATAATATTTTATTTAATAAACAATTCGCGTGCCGCTAATAATTGCTCACTGTGAACAATCACCAAACGCGATGACTAGCGAAAAAAGACAAGCACTCAAACATGCGCTTCGATCCAAAATGGCTCATCTTAAGCTGATGCGTCGGTTCGTATATATAGGGGTCTTAGGTTACATTAAGGCCCCTATACAGGGTGAGTTCGATCGAATCTGCCATACGAAAGGGGGTGATAAAAGAGCCCAAGCGGAGTATGGAACCACCCATTATCGTGTCCAATCCTTAACCGTAATTGAGTTATGGTGGATGTAAGAAAAATGAGTAAAAGAACAAAATACTGAGAAAACGATCGATTTCAGAGATTCCTGTAGGACCTACGAGGAAAATAAGTACATATTTGGAAAGAACAGATTAAATCCTATAAAATGACACCTTTTCCATCAAGATAGTAGCATTTTACAGCGAGCTACAAGCTTTGAAATGTTGGACACACTCAGAATTAAAATGGCGCCAAAGTTTTCAAGCGACATTTTCAAAAACAACCGTATGAGCTACAATCGGTCAAATCTACCAAGAAACTGGCCCATTTTACTAGCTTTCAGACGATACAACAACAAATCATTTTGGGCTTCAAGTTCAGCAGAAATTCGGGCTTTTGTTTGAAACAGTGTAAAAATCTGCATTCGTTGAAGAAGGAAAAGCAGCGAAGAGTCGCACTTTTATGTTTTAAATTTTTTGTTTCACGAAAGCTTGCTGCTTTCTTGGTTTAACAAAATGATACTTTTATATGAAAATAATAATTTTAGCATTTTATTAAGTGAAAAAACACAAGAGATAACAATAAGTAGAAATTACTCTCCCGTGCTTTTCACAATGGAAAAAACACTATTAAAAAAGTTACCCTAACAGCACAATAAGCACATTTAATCAATCATCAAAATCTACAAAAGCTGCTGAAATTGGTCGTTGCAACACCTGACGCACGCTCTTGCCCTTTTGCGAACGGAAACAACCGTTGGTCTTAGAGAAATTTCATTTCTTAGTTTCACTACTGCTTCATCAAGCGGGTCGCTCAATTCCTGTAAACTGGCTACTTCTGTCTTTTAAACTTCTTGTTTTAAGAATCCCTAAACAAAGAAGTCCTCTGGCGTCAGGTCTGGGGATCTAGGTAGTCAAGAAATGGGGCCCGTACTACCAATCCATTGGGGATACTGTTCAGTTAGAAAACCCCGAACGGCATTTGAAGAATGTGCTGAGGCTCCATAGTGTTGGAAAATGATTTCCTCTCTCTCTCTCTCTCTGGAACAGGAATGGTATCAAGTAAGCCAGGCAAATGATGTTCAATGAACTCTAAACACGTGTTTCCTGTTAGGTTACCTCAAAACACATACGGGCCAATCAAAAGATTTCCTATTACGCCAAGCAAAACATTTATACTGAATCGAGTTATGAACGATGAGTTTTGGGTTAAAAAAGGATTATGTTCAGCATAATAATGCCAGTTATGCAAATTTATGATGCCCCCTCTAGTGAACAACGACTCATCTGTCTACAATATCTTTCTTAGAGAATGGTGTTCTTTAGTGTCTCGGGCTAGTAATCTTCTGCAAAATGTAACCCGTTTTTCTAAATGTGAATTGCCCAATTCTTGTATACTAGTGTAAAATGATAAGGGTGATACTTGTTTTGGTTCAATGTTTTCATCACTTTACGTTGTGAAAGTCTACTTTCTCTAGTAATCGTGCGTAAACTCACACTTGGGTTTTCCACTACTCGGTCGAGTACATACTCTTCAACATCGGCAGAACGGTGATACTGCGAACACATGATTTGTTATTCACTCGAGGGGGCATGTTAATTTTGCATCAATCTGCTGAACAAAATCCATTTTTAACCCCAAGTTCCAAACTCGATTTAGTTTAAATGTTTGACTGGTCGTAATCAGCGATCATTCGATGGGTCTGCATATGTTTTAAGGTGTTTTAATGCTGGAAGTACATATTTAGAGTTCATGGAACATCATTTGCCTGGCTTACTAGATGCTATTCCTGATTCCGAAAGAGCGGAAATCAATTTACAACACGGTGGTTACTCTGCTCATTCTCAAATGCCGTTCGGAATTTTCTAACTGAATGGTATCTCCAATGTATTGGTCTTACGGGTCCCATTCCTTAGCCACCAATATCGTCAGACCTGACATCAGTGGACTTCTTTTGGAGATTCTCATAAGAAGTATACAAAACAGAAGTAACCAGTTTGCAGGAATTGCGCAACCGGTTTGATGGAGCAGTAGTAAAACTAAGAAATGAAATTTCACTAAGAGCAACGGATGTTTCAGTTCGCAAAAAAGTCAAAGCATGCATCAGGTGTGGCGGCGACCAATTTCAGCATCTATTGTAAATTTTGAAGATCGATTAAACGTACTCATTGATGTTAGTGTAACTTTTTTGTAAAATTATTTTTCCTTTGTTGAAAGCGCGGGAAAGTAATGCTTTTTTATTTTTGCTTATTGTTATCTCTTGTGTTTTTCACCTAATAAAATGTAAATAATATTATTTCGATACAAAAATATCATTTTCTTAAACAAGGAAATCAACATGCTTACGTGAAACTGAAAGTTTAAAACAGAAAAATGCGACTCTTCGCTGGTTTTCCCTTTTCAACGAATGATGAATTTTACACTGTTTCAAACAAAAGCCTAAATTTCTGCTGAACTTTAAGCCCAATATGATTTGTTGTTGTATAATCTGAAAGCTAGTGAAATGGGTCAGTTTTTGGTAGATTTGACCGATTATAGCTCAAACGGTTGTTTCTGAAAATGTCGATTGAAAACTTTGGCGCCACTTCAATTCTGAGTGTGTCCAACGTTTCAAAGCTTGTAGCTCGCTGTAAAATGCGACTACTTTGATGGAAAAGGTATCATTTTGTAGGATTTAATCTGTTCTTTCCAAATATGTACTTATTTTCCTTGTAGGTCCTACAGGAATTTCAGAAATCGGTCGTTTTCTCAGAATTTTGTTTTTTCACTCATTTTTCTTATATCTACCATAACTCGGTTACGGTTAAGGATTGGACAGGATAATGGGTGGTTCTATACTCCGCTTGGACTCTTCTATCACCCCCTTTCGTATGGCAGATTCGATAGAACTCACCCTGTATATACGAGCCGACGCATCAGCTTAAGATTAGCCATTTTGGATCGCAGCGCGTGTTTCAGTGGTTGTCTTTTCTGGCGAGTTATCGCGTTTGGTGATTGTTCACCATGAGCAATTATTAGCGGCACGTGAATTGTTGGCAAATTTGGCGAAATCCGAAACTTTGCTGTTTAAACCATAGCAGTGCAACAGTGAAATATCCGATCCAAAATGGCTAAAAAGCTGATGCGTCGGCCTATCTACATAGCGGCTCTAGGTTACATAAATAACTATTCCACGTCATCAATAATTATTGCAATCACTCAACATGAAAAAGGAACGGAAACTTTATTTTATAATTTTCTATTGTTCTCTTCACTCAGTTCTTCAAATTCGTTAAAAAAAATCGCCTATTTACAAAACAAAATGCAAGTGTATCACAAATAGCTGTCTTAAAGCTTTTGGAATGTGTAGCAGTATAAAAAAAAGTGTTCAGCCTTTGTCACTGAGCCAGGGGATAGGCCCCGAGATTTCTCAACTCTTCTTGACGAATTGCAGAGGTTCGTATTCCCGAGCTGTCGATGTTGCTATGTAACACTTGTACAGGATGGTTTTGCTGCGAAGCAGACTGTAGCTGTTGTCAAATACGATAGCGTCTGGAAACAGAAAGAAGAAAAATCTTTCATTCAAAAAAAACCACAACACTTTCCTGAGCTAAACTACAATCCTCGAGCTAGAAGTGCAACCACTTTTATAGCTTGTAGTTAGCTTCTTCCCTTAGAAGTATTCTAACGTGCACTTCGAAACTTTAGTACAAAATATTAAAAATTCTGTTTATCAGAAAAAAAAACGAGCTGATGTGTGCATCACATGATTTCCTTTTACTCCAATTTTAATGTCATTTTCCCATTATTGACAATTTTAATGTCATTCAATAGTTTACTCTCTAAATATCACCAACAGTGGCCAAATCAAAACCAGATTTAAAAAAAAAATTAAAAACCGCCAAATTGGCGACAAAAGGCGATATATCGCCAAGTGTCCGCCAAATTATAACACCACCCGAATGCAACCAAAAGGTGAGGTGCACAACTAGACCCCACTAGGAGTCTACGTACCAAATTTCAACTTTCTAGGACATACCGTTATTGAGTTAGACGACATACATACGCATATCCGCACATACATACATACGTACGAGAAAAGTCGTTGTAATTAACTCGGGGAATGTCAAAATGGATATTTCGGGTGTTTATACGTTCTTAGGCACTTATCCGTGTGTGGTCGGGTTGAAAAAAAATTCAACATTAATTCGGGGGTGAGCAAATTGGAAATTAAGGTTGAATTTTGAGTGAAAATTTTTTCGCGAATACAATACTTTCTTTTTTTGTAAAAGGAAGTAAAAGTCAATGTTTAGTCCCAATCGTCATTGAAATAGCTGATCAAAATGTAAGAGGCAGTAGACCGCTCTTAAGCCAGGGCATGGCCCCACTGAATACGTACGGGCCGTGGCAATCGCTGAAAAAACCTATGGCAATAAAGAGAGCACTACAGGGCACCCCAGTTTTCATTACTTTGCCATTCATTGGTGGATGCAGGGGTTCCCAGTGGTGCCTCTTGCGGTCAAAATGGGAGACGTCCAATCAGAAATATAAACAAACTTTGAAACATTGATTATGATTGGTGGATGCATGAGCTGCATTGAAACGTTGACAATGATTGGTGGATGCATGAGCTGCATCGGTTTAACACAGAAAAGTCGAGAGTTGTCAAGGCCCGTTAGCGTATTTTGTGGGGCCAGGGCTAAATCAGAACTATGCATGCAAAATACCGACAGCCCGATTATGAAAACAAGAGTCAGCAGTTCTGGCCTTGTTGTGGACTCATTGGTCTGATCATCGAAAGTCAATAATCGAGATGGAGGTAGATACTCTCTCATTGAAGCTGAGATTACCAACAAACTGGTAGTTAAAAGAAATTTAGCGCACTAGTGAGAGCCCAAAAGCGTGCAGGGGACTTCGGGCTGCCATGCTGTGAGAGTCCGCAGGAACTGGTGTGGTTCAACTCGAAAAGAGAAGGTAAAAGCTTAGGTAATAAGCAGGAAGTTACCTCCCTTACGCAAAGGCTAGGGAAAGACGACATAAAAATATTCATTCTAAATAGGGGCTGTCCATAAATGATGTCACACTTTTTCACCATTTTTGAGCTCCCCCCCCCCCCTATTTTTTATGTCACAAAAGCCGCGTTCACATGACACTTTGGTACCCGCTCCGGCTCCGGAAAAAACCGGTTGATAAATTCCCCGTTTACATGTAAAAAGAGGTTGCCCATTGTACCCGAGAAAGTGGCTTTTACCCAGCATCCTAAGCGGCTGTATCCAGCAAGTAGATGAACTTGTTTCGCGTAATGAATTCTGGGTAAAAACACCTCATTTACTCCAGAAGGAAGCAAGAGAGAAATAAAATCCACATTTCCCCCATAGACTAATAATAAGAGTAGACCGAGCTTTCTCATTCTTGCTGATGAAGAAAATTGGTTCATAGATGTATCATGTGACTAGTGGAAGGGCTTGGCGAAGACTTTGGCAGCATGGTTGCTAGATGGCAGCATTATCTACAGTTTGGCACTCGACATGTATTTTACGACAATGTGTTTTCATTAAAAAAAACTTCCAGGTGCAGAGATTGAACTGTTTTTCTTTTAGTTATGCATTATTTTGACATTAGTAATAGTTTTCGATCAGTTTTCGGTAACTTTTATTTCATTTGGAGCTGTCAGCGTTGGCGTGAACGAAATGGCGTAAACGTTTTGCGTTAACGCAAAAATGTACTAATCGGTATCTTAAATTGAAACTGTAGGTAAAAATCTTACCGTTTGCTGATTCTTCTTGGTCGCTTGCATCTTTTATTGCTTTGAGAGTTATTGAAATTGACTAAAGAAAATGCACAATACTATCTAAACGAAAAACTCACTATATTAACAAAATATTTACAACTTAGAATAACAAATTTACAAATCGGACTCCATAAAAGATCATTCTTCCGTGTTCCATCAATTCTATTTATTTTATTTCGCGCTGGCGTTGATCGTCTGCTACGATTAATGCCCGCTGTTGCTAGGATATCCACCAGTCACATGGTTTGGTTTATGAGCAGCAAAAGGGTTGCCATAGCTCGGTCTACTCTTATTATTAGTCTATGATTTCCCCACTAAATGGCCGGAATACGGTGAAAAACAGGTTATTTGCGGGGTTGAAAGCAGGGCCGATCCCAGCAGGTGTGCAGAGTGTGCACCGCACAAGGGCGGCCAAAGCAAGGGGCGGTCGGAGGCCGCATCATATAGTTCTTTTAATCAAGCAAAATTCTTCAAGGATTTCTCAAAAGATAACTTAAATAAGTCAAATAAATGCTAAATTTTAAATGTTCAATTGTCAAAGTAAGTGTCGATTTCCCGACAGCATAGCACAGTTTAAGAAAAAAAGATTGTTAGGGAACATTGTGTTGGTTCATTGTCTATTAATATCTACTCTTTACACACATGCTTCATTTGGTTGCAAAATTTATGACAGAACCGGTAATCAGGCATGGATACAGGAAAGGGGAGATGAGGGAAATGGCCCCCTCCTGAAGCATGAAAGGGTGCTTTCTAAAAGGAGCACTCAGGGCCCAGGACGGCCACTAATGCTTACCCCCAAGCTTTTATAGATCTAAACAATGAAGACGTATTTTATATATTATATTTAAAAAAAAGCTATACTGATTAGATACTCTCGCAAGCATTTCAAACAACAAATTCTGTTTTCAATAATCGCGGCTGCTTGGAGAGACAGTGGAAAATTGCGACTCCCCTGAGAATCAAACATATATGAATGAACTAAAATTTTGTAATTTTCCCCCTTTACAGCATTTTTTTCGAACTAAAATCACGGATGAACTGCCTGGTTTCAGATCAGGGCTCTTGCCTCGGGTAGTAAATTTAAATGTAGCTCCAAAACGAAGATCCAAAAGGATGCCATGACCTCCTTAACGAGGCTAAAGAAGGCTTAAAATGGCGTTTTTAGGACTTAAATTTCTTAAAATTTTGCTGTTTGAACCACCGATCTTGGACACAATTAAGCCTCTGATTCACCCCTTCCACCTTAACTTAATCAAACATAGCCTGAAAATGTTGGCTTTAAAACCCAAAACGTGTTTTTAGAGGACAGCCCTTCTTAATGTCATCAAAAATTGCTTAATGACATTTTTCGTATTTCTTTTTCGAAATTTTTGTGATGGAGGGCCCCAAAACCCATTCCCAAACATTACTACCAATAATATTCTCAATTAGCGTCTTTAGAGAGCCCCCTAATCCCACCCCCTCAGTTTGAAATTGACTTCAATTTCAAAACACTTCGTGAGGGCACACTGAACCCCCACCCGCTCTTTGTTCCATCGTTATCAAACAATGCCTAAAATACGATTTTGGGACTTCAATTTCTAAAAAACTCTAGAGGAGACTGGCTTATGTAACTTTTCACGGCGCTAGTGCATATACCCATCAATCGTCGAAGTGAGGTGGACAAAAGGTCTATTGCTGTGTTTTTCAGATATTAATATCGAAAAATATCCGAAAGATCCGCCGAAGCTTCCCAGTTTTGTTAACGTCACCAAAGATAGCAAAGTTACTAAAATAGCAATATTTGACGTCAATTTCGAAAATTTCTCCATGCACCTTGAATATACCCGACTCGTTTCTCCTTGTAACCAAACACAGCCAAAGATTACTAAAACTATTTTTCGTACGCCAATTTCGATAATTTTCTGGGAGCAATCCCCCCTCCCCCGACTCCCCCTCCATCCTTTCTCTGACGTCACCGAAGACAGACTATGAAATGTGTTTTTACGACTAGTAAATTTTGGTATCTATTACTTTCTTCAAAGACATAAATTGTACCTAAGAAATTTCTTATTAAGAAACTTTTCTTCCTTTTTATAAGTTCATCATTCTTGTTTTTTTTTTCTTTTCTTTTCTTTTTTTTTTCTTTTTTTAAATTAGAACTTGCTATAGAAATTTGAAGAAATATTTATATGAACGTCAAAGATTAGTCAAAATATGCAAATTATCTTGAGGGACGGCACAATAGGTCTTTGCACACGGGCGGCCGACACCCTAGGATCGGCCCTGGTCGAAAGTGTCCATGTAAACGCGGCTAGTGTGCCACACTTCACCATAAACCCTTTATCACATGACACGCCAATTTTTCATAAACATATTCCTTTAAATAAAAAATTTGACGTCACACTTTTCGATGCCACACCCTCCCCCTTGACACAAACTGCCCTCCTCCCCCTTCAACGTGTAACATTATTTGTGGACAGCCACTAGGTGGAAATGCACTAAAATCTTACAGTTTCCCGCCCTTTCGGCCATGAAGAATCCCTTCTCCAGCCCCAGGTTGTTGTTGACACGCGTCGGCTCGACGACCACTTCGGCAGCAGGACCATCCGTGTGCAGCAGGTACAGGTTGATGTCGCAGTTCTGGCACTCCACCTCCCAGCAGATCGTGGAACCCGGGAGTTCCACCCTGATGGGGGCGATGTGCTTCGATCGTCTGCCAACCACCACCCTCTGCACGTTCTCGTCCTCCGGATTCAGCTTCTGCGTGTTCTTCAGGTAGTACTTCGTGGGGATGGGGCCGCCTGGAGGAATCTGTCGGGAAGAGTTGTAGAATGAACAAATGAAAGTGAAACTTGAAAGTGCATGACAGCTCACACAATAGCCCAGCGTTTCTTAATTTCTTTGATAAGTGGAACCTTTTATAATATACACTTTTTTCGCGCAACCCCTGGTTTATCTTCAGTAGGAGTAGCATATGGCTATCTTGCAAAAAAATGGGAAGTATTCGAAATAATTATAATCATTGTCATCAAAAACTTAATACTTTTTTTTTTTTGAAAAAAATATTGAATGTAATCCCAAGAAACATTTCGTATACATTTGCAAGAATTGAGTTTTTTCTCAAAATCCGTTTTGGTATTTTCTCTGCTGTTCATTCACAAAATATTTTATTGAATGCTTAATTCAAAACATATTTTTACTGATTTTTTGAGTGATTATTTTGAATTTAAAAAAAAATCACATAGAACCCTTGATTGATCTTTGTGGAACCCCGGGGTTCCGCGAAACGCAATTTAAGAAACGCTGCCCTAACCTATACCAAAAAAATAATAGTTTAAAAAACTAAAAAAACACGCTTTCGTAGCAAAATGAACTAAAAAGTGAAAAATAATCTTTGGATCATAGTAGTTGACCAATCACTTAATTTTAATATAATACAAAAAAGCGTGCGGTGCTGTCTATTTACATTTTTGCTTGGACAACAAATGGAAGAAATTCAAGACAACTGATAAGAAGCCCCCCACGCTTTTTTGTATTACATTAAAATTAAGTGATTAGTCAACTACTATCATCCAAAGATTATTTTTCACTTTTTAGTTCATTTTGTTACGAAAGCGTGTTTTTTTAGTTTTTTAAATTATTAGTTTATTTTTCTGCATTTTAGTCTTATGTTGGATAATTATCAAGCGACGAAATTATTTATAAAACGAGTGCGAGGTAATATCATAAAGTTAAGACAAGGGCACCCCGATGGGAAGTCATCGATGTATGTTTGCGGAAATCATATCTACATTACTTTGAAAATTTGAGATGCATTTGAATAAAAGTTTTGTTCAACAATGGTCCGATCAACAATGAATTTCCAATTGAAGGCTCACCTAAATTTTGGCATGAAATTAGTTAAAAACAATTATATTTCATGTTCTAATTACCTTGGAACATTGGAACAAATTTTGTCTGATGCAGAAAAATTAAAGGTTTTTGTAGATATTTTTAAATAATTTTTGCGAGCATTTTTCGATGTATTTTTTAAAATTTTTCCTTTTTCATTGTTGGATTTATGCCAAAATATTGATTAAAATTGGAGGAAACTAACAATTAAAAGAGTTAATTAATTAATTTGATTATAGAATATTGCATTGTCATCGGGTCTGAGGTCGCGTGCCAAATTTCAAAAGAATCCGATCGCAGGAAGTGGGCGAAATTTGAGCTGCAAGATTCCATTACAGGATACATACATACATACATACAGGTGAAGCTAATAAAAGCGTGTTAAAAAAAGAGACTGCTATGAATTACCATCTACTGATTTTCATTGTTTCATGTGGAGAGGGGAAGAATTTAAGCAGTACCTTTTTTTATTGAAAAATTCCGGAAGCTTTGTTAATAGGGACGAAACACTTCGAATCAAGGATTCATCTGTTGGGGCACAGATCCAATAAATGAAACTGACATCCGCAAATCGCAGAAATGTCCGCATACTATCCAAACCAAAGTTATGATGATGTCTTCTACTGATTTTCGTTGTCATAGGAGAAGGGTATGACGCACATTCAATTCTGGAAGATTTGGTTATAGAAATGTATGTAGAACGAATATGTAGCGGGAAAGGTTCGGCAAATCAAACTGACTTCCACAAAATGCAGGGCAGCTCACATACGAACAAAACTAAAGAAATGACTATGAACTATCATTTACTGATTTTCGTCGCAACTGGCGAACAGGTATGTAGCGCCTTTAGTAGAACTTTAAACTCTGGAAGTTTTGCTAGAGGGATGGTGACAGCTTGTATAAGAACTAATCTGACAAAATAAAAATTAAGAAACAGCACACAATCGCTATAATAAATTAAAAATGGTAAAAGGTTGTAGTTTCAGGCAGCTCTTACCATCGTACGACATCTTGGGTCTCCGTCCGGGTCTGTCTTAGTCCCTCCATAGATAACGGGCAGGATATCTGGATCCATTGCTTGGAGGAGGTCTTCTTTCCAACCACCTGCAGACATCAGAGTCAGTAATAATAATAAGTGAAAGATCGAGACATGTTAAACCTACTTTTATTGTTGTTACATCTTCAGTTATTTGCTATCTACTTTTTCACCGAAAATATCTTTAAATAGCTACACTCTCAAAATTCTTATTTTGTAATGAACAGATAATTAAAATATTTTACATGAAATTTTAAAAATTCAACAGCTCTACTATTAAGTCTAAAAAGATGTTCTTATTTTTAAGCTCACTAAACAAAGTTTCAATGTAAAACAGTTAGGTGTCTGTTTTTAAGTTTGTTTAGACAGGACAACCTCGGGAATATTGCTGTGTTTGTATATTTAGAATTTTTAAGAGAACCATGAGACAGTTCTGTTTTTTCCCTGGTGATACTCCACTCACCCATATTGGACTCGTTCGCACTGACCAAAAAAGCCGGATCAGCACAAGTATTTTAAAACCGCGATAAAGAAATTCCATAAAAAGCAAACCATTGCATTTAAAAGTTTGGTCCTAATTATTACCAGTTTCAAAACAGGATTTCTTAAAGGAAATATTGGCCATTGAGCTAAATCGCGCTTCCCTTATCTGTGTTGTGTATTACATTCAAAGTCCAGGAGCAAAGACTATTGAGGCTATTTATTTACATATCTGTACAATAATGCTTTACAAAAGTCACATGAACACAAATTCAGACGTACTGTTATGTCGTATTGTCGTACTTAAAAGAACCCCGTTCAACAACTTAGTCGTACATAGTTCTGCATAGTTCTTACCCGCCTTACTCAGTGTGTTGCCACTCACAAGTAATAATAAGTTGCTTATGTGTACTTTTCGGAGTAACTTTCCGCTGGAGGAGGTTCTTACGTAACATTTCCTCCAAGCTTTTGAGTGGATAATCTACTTAGCACTCAAAATGAATTAGGTTAAATCACAAAATTACAAAACATACATAATATAACATCAAGCAATGTACAAAAAGCACAATCTTAACAAAAAAAAAATGAACTAGAAAACAATCAAAACATAAATCCCGAAAAATAACTATTTACAAACGCACTGGTGGCTTGACAATTCTACCACTACTGGTAGTTTAGAGGTACAGCTTCTTCAATCGTATTTAACGCAGGGTTTTCTAACTCCAGTCGGAATAATCTGCAAGATGCTGATTAAAAGGAAAACTTAACTATAAAAAACTTGAAATATTGATTTTTCTTCACATTACATTCTAGAGAAATATTGCTGTCTTAGGGTTCATGTAATTGATCCATTACTCATTAACTCATTTTGCACAATAAGAGCACTTTACTCACTGTGGCCGTAAATTTTAAGTTTTTTCACGGTGTCTTCTGACAGCAAAGACTTGATCATACTGAACATCCAAGCGAAAAAGGAAGGAGCTGAAAAAAAAAGAACAAGCCTTTGTAAAATACTTTTATCAATACGTAAATACAAATGTTAGCCATATACAGTAGGCGCAGCTTAATGTGATCACTTTGGGACAAATACAATTTGATAACAATAACCGACTGATAACAATAACCGAAAAGAATCCAGGAGACACAAAATAATGATTTTTTTTTCCAATTAAGGTGCATTTATTTTGGCAACCTCAGATTAAAATCCCAATGACTCAACTGAACGCAGTTTTAAATCATAAATTATTAAATTAACTGAATGGAAATATCTAAATTATAAATTAATGTTAAATTATGCAATTTTTAATCACATAGTAATAGGTGAAGTAAAATATGACCGTTTTCCCTGACATTTGAAAACCAGTTTCAAAGCACATTCAGCTTTCCTATCTTTTCCAGCATGGTTTTGCTTGTTGTTTGAATTTTAATTTAACTTCGCTTTGTTTTCAATCTCGACACAATTCTTTAATAGTTTACAAAGCAATGGCGAAAATGGAGGTCCTACATCAATGCCTGCAACATGTCCAGCGACTGAATTTTTTTAGGTGCAAAAGAAAGTTTTCTTAGGGGGAGTCTGTGGTCACTGGGGAGCGAACTTTCTGTAGCTTCATTCCTAGAAAAATTTTGAACTGCTACTGAGCACCACAAAATGTTACACAGAAAGTTAGTCTCGTCAGAGGGTTTGCCTATGTATTTCTGTTAATTGAGGAACAAAAACGGGGAAAAAATTGAAAATTTATGAAAAAGTGATAAAAATAAACGAAGACGCTGATTACAATATGCGACGTTTTCAGCGTGTGTTAACATACAAGTGTTCCGGGACTTCGTGATTCTGATAACATTAAGCGAATGATAACATTAACCGTGATCACATTAAGTGGCGCCTACTGTATAGAATCTTTCAAAATACTCAAAATTTACCACAGACTGACTTTTTTTTTCTGTTTTGTGTATTTCTAACCAAGCGTTTGGCACCACAAATAATTTCATTGGAAACATTTCTTTACCTTTTAAAACATAAAATTTACACGTTTCTGCTACCACATAGTGCCATAAAGTGACTTAAAATATTTAAAAATTAAAAAAAAAACCTTATTCCACATGTGTTTTACAAGTGCTATTACTACTGCAGGAGAGCTGGAAAACAGAGGTTATATCTCTAGTTTTAATACATAGAAAAGTTTAAAGATAAGTGTGCCAATAACGGTCCATGTATCTAAAATGGGTCCCTTACATTGATTATTGATTGGTGAATAATAAGTTTTAGGGAATTAATGGAAATAATATCTGATTGGTGGAAATATTTTCCTCCAAATATACAGAAGAAAACATGTTAATTTCTAAAAACAATTTAGAGTCACCCTGTTTTTTAAAAAAAAATCCAATTTAAAGAAGTACATCTGAAATTTAGACTGTCTATTACTGGAGCAGAGAAAGTAAAAATTTACTTTAAGGTACAGTAACAGGTACAGTCCGGATAAACAAACTTTAATACAGTTTGGGGATAATATCCGGATTAACCGGGACCAAAGGCAATCCAGATAATCGAAAATCCAGATGGTCCAGGCTTACCGTTTAATAGATAAAAAAAAACCATGTTTTGTAAAACAAAATTACGGAGAATTACGGGAGGTAAAAATTTACATTTTTATGCACTTTAATATCATTTCTTAACAAAGAGTCGGCTCTCTGTCTTCTTTTTGAATGGCGCTCGGTCAAGCAAGCGCTTTAAAATTATTACATCTAAATAAAATGTTTTCGATTTATTTATTTCGGAATAGCGTTACCTCTTAACAGTTCTAGTTTGGTATCCTCAATTGGGGGAAAAAAATTAAAAATATATATATATATATAAGTTGACATTTTCAGTTCGCGCATAAGGCTGAAATTTTTT
>NC_072737.1:4897413-4981929 GCF_026930045.1 Uloborus diversus
TTGATCATTGATTTTGTGCCTCGTAACAAAATTTTGTATTGATTAGTGTATGTTGAATAATGCAAATTTAAAAAAAAAAACGGTAAAAATTCAGCTCTTTGTGTAAGAAACGGTAATATATAGTTAACAAATGGTCAAAAACAGTTTAAAACGTGTTTGAATGTCTAAAATGATTGGGTATGTTAATAAAAAAATCATATGACACAACACTTTTTCACAACGCGAAATTTCGACTTACGCGAGAAGTCTTGGAACGCATCCCTTGCGTAAGTCGGGATTCGACTGTAATGGTCTTAATGAAAACGCGTGATGTGGCTTCACTGCAGTTAGTTTTACAGAGATTGAATAATTTGAACATTTAGCAAAAAATCCCCATAAATGTTCCAGCACCTTCTATAACACATTTTCATTTCTTTTCGGCGTCATGTTAATGGTTTTTGCTCATGAACTTTAAATTTCGGACAAAATCAATATGTGTTTTACTTGTAGAAGGTGTTCCGTTTTAACCTACAAGACCTTTCTTTTCGCAACCGTTAGTCCTAGATGTACACTTCCAATTGCAAAAATGTTCAAAATCAGATGCAGGGTTAAGATAGTGAAAGATTAAAGCAAGAATAAAATTGAGTCAAAAAAAATAGAGAACTTTCTGTACGGGCCCCAGGTCCCCTAACTTATATTTAGGGAAATACAGTCGGACCTCCATATATCGAAGTAGCAAATTGCCGGAAGAAAATTCGATATATAGAAATTTCGATATATAGAAACGATCTTATTCTATGATAAAAATCTCCTAAATCATTAAAATTAAAGCTCATTTTCGTGCATGAAACCCAGTTTCTAATTTATACGAGCATCGGGTTAAACGAAAGTTAATAACTGAAAAATTAACAGAAATTACATTTTTGTGCCTTCGTACATCTTCATTCTTCGGCAGTTCAACTTGATTCGCAACATGAGGGGATTTTCGCTTCGACAGTGTAATCCAGAGAAAGGTAAAAGAGCAACCTACTTAACTTGAATGATTTTTACTGAAGCTAAAAAGACTAGGAATGATAATCAACAGACAAAAAGGATAACGTGAAACTGATTTTACAGTGTTACTGGTTACCACTAAGATTTGAAATAAACCTGAGGGAATCTAAGAACTCCAGAATGGAACAACGACCTATCTACACACCCCTCAAATCCAGATTCCATATGAGTTTCATAGCAACCTTTAGTAAACATAATTTTCTCCCCTAACCTTTATTTTTCATGAGACAAACAGTCTAAAGTGGAAAAAAAAAATCTAGGAATGTCGCAAAAAAATTTCGATATATAGAGATTTTTTCGATGTATAGAAACAATTTCTCTATGTAATTAACATAGAAATTTGCTGGAATTTCGATATATAGAAAATTTCGATATGTGGAAGTTCGATATATGGAGGCTCGACTGTAATCTCCAATGAAAAATAATTCCTGCACCATAAGTTTGAAATTGAAACGACCAACACTTACCGAGATATGAAACACAGCGTTTCACCACTTTTCACTCGCCGTCAATGACACCTTTTGGGGGAAAATATAGCAGTGAACAAGTGTTTTAAATGGAGTGTGCATAGAGTCTGGTTTTTCAAATTGTTCGAGGTTTTGTATTGTGTTTTTGCCTTTCACGAAATAACATTTGCATTTATTTTTGTATAGCAATGAAAAATATAAATACCTTGCTTTTCGTACTTTGACGACCTGTCATTTTTCTGAAAGAGCGATAATTTCCAATCTCATCTTCTGTATATGATCCCTAAAAACTTTTAACTCGAGTATCTCCTTGAGTTTTGGTCGCACAAATGTCAAGTTTTTTGTGTCAGTAATAGTTTTCAATGGAGATTATTTCTCTAAGCATTAGTTAGGGGACCTAGGTCCTGCACTAAAAGTTAAATTTTGTATTTCATGACTCATTTTTTTTTTTAGCTTTTAAACTTTCAATATCTTAACTCTGCATCTGATTTTGAACATTTTTGCAATTGGAAGTTTACATGTAGGACTAAGGGTTGCGAAAATAAAGATCTTGCAGGTTAAAACGGAACACCTTGTATATTACTCTATACAATTTAACTTGCCTTGTAGCCGCATTAACGTTGGTCATTGCGATTTGTTACAGCAGGTGGTGAACGCTGATTGGTAATCAGTCTCAGTAATATTTTTTAATATTTTCGCTTATTTTACCTCTCACTTTAAAGATAATCAAAAACTTGTGTAGCTTAACGTAGTGCACAGTCATACGAGTTATCTAGTGCTTTATCCAAGTTTCTGTCACCTCTTTTATTGAGTCCTGCCTGCCAAATATATTGAAGATTGCTCAGCTAATTCATCCAACATAATTTTCACGGTACCACTCACGTTTATAAAATTAGCTTCACGGTGACAAAGACTTCGACAGGCCCCTTCTACAGGTTAGAAAGCGTAAATAAAACTAGCTAATGTGTGCACACATGACTTTCTTTTACCCCAATTTAATGTCATTTCCCCATCACTGGCAATTTTAATGTGATTCAATAGTGGGGCATTCCAAGGTATTTTTGACATTTATGTAGAGTCCGTAACGTGACCTTTTTTGCCATAACTTTTTAATTTACTGTTTGATTAGCATATTATTTTATTTTGATCTTTCCCTACCAACACACCAGCTCAAATTAAAATAATTTGCAAATCAAACGGTAAATTAAAAAGTTATGGCAAAAAAAGGTCACGTTACGGACTCTACATAATGTCAAAAATACCGTGGAATGCCCCTAGTTTACTCTCTAAATATCACCAACAGTGGCCAAATTAAAATCAGATTTTTTAAAAAAAATCGCCAAATTAATCGCCAAGTTGGCGAAAAAACTTGGCGACCAAAATGCTGACGATATATCGCGAAGTGTCCGCCAAATTATAACACCACTTGAGTTTACATCGAAATTAACAATGATTTCTCCCCAAAAAGGGGCAAAAGACCCCTTTAGAAACACCCGCCAATGCAACCAAAAGGGGGAGGTGCAAAACTCAACCTCACTAGGACTCTACGTACTAAATTCTAACTTTCTAGGACATTCCGTTCTTGAGTTATGCGACATACATACGCACATACAGACGTCACGAGAAAACTCGTTGTATTTAACTCGGGAATCGTCAAAATGGATATTTCGGGAATCTATACGTTCTTAGGCACTAATCCACGTGTGGTCGAGTCGAAAAAAAATCTCAACATTCATTCGGTGGTGAGTAAAATGGAAATCAATGTCGATTTTTGAGTGAAAATTTTTTCGCGAATACAATACTTCCTTTTTTGTAAAAGGAAGTAAAAATAACGTTATGTTTTTCATTGCTTTCTTCTTCCGTTCCATGGCATTTAAACATTCGCCAATTTGGCGAGATTTGGCAATGCCCCGAAACTTTGCTTTGGTAACCCTAGTTCTTCAGCCATGATATATCTGATCCAAAATGCCTGACGAGTCTGCTCATTATACAGCAGATTATTCAGTTGCGCTCTTGATGTAAAACAGAACACGAAAGCTATTGTTGTTAGCGTAAAGCCATAGCAACAGTCGCGCAAGGTGAGAAAACAATGATTTCTTTACCTCTTCATTCCTCTTCTTCATCTCTTCTTTGTCTTTGTCTAAGAAGTAGGTGACGCACCTGCGGATTTCTGGTCTACGAAAGCAACTTACAATACCTGAAAATAAAAAAAGAAAATGCTGTATACTTCACTCTCTTTTTCTCACTTACAAAGATTTTTCCCCTTTTTAAAAAAAAAATTACCAGCGAAATTATCAGTCGATGTATAATTTTAAAATTCTTTCCTCCACGAAGTACGGGAACAAAGGAGTTAAATGCGAATATGAAACATGAAGATAAACACAATTGTTCTAAGAAATATGGCAAGACTAGCTGCGTTGTCCGGCTATGCCCGGTCTACCTTGAAAATAACAATTGTGTCAAGTGACATATATTCAACAATCGGGCTTAAATAAATAAATAATAATAAAAAAAAAAACATCATGCAAAATTTCCCTCCCAAACGATGACGACAGGGATTAAAATACTTTTAAGAAATTAAATCGAGAAAGATGGATTTAAAAAGCGTAACCATGGAAACACAAAATAAAATAAGTTTAAGGAATTAAAACGCGAAAGAAAATATTTGGGTGTAAATGGAGATTTTTTTAAACTGATTTAAAAAGGCTTGTAACATTTTTTCTTTTCGAAATAGAAGCTTAATTTTGCGACCGTAGGTCGAGATAGGTAAAAAATGTCACTTTTTCCAATGGTGTCAAAACGAAAACTGTGGGACAACTCCTTCACTTTTTATTGATAGATTTAATGAAGTAGTGCCTAAATCTCAGCTAAGCCTAAAAAAGTTCGAGCTATAAACGCAAAAAACTCCCGCCGCAATTAAGTTAGAGCATTGAAAGAAATTGTGTAGAAGGCGGAAAATTCTACCCGTTCCAACGATATGTAATATTTATATTTGCAAGCAATTTTTCACCCCCATATTCGGGAAGTTATGTGAAAATTGGGCCTAAATTGGAATAAAAAAAGAACTACTCGTCGAATTTTTTTCGAACCGGTGTACAAATCTTTCGGGGGCTGAAAGAAAGATACTGTGAAAATTTCAGCGAAATCAACCAAGTAGTTCTCGAGTTTTGCGCGTTCACACTAACAGGACGCTTTTTGGAGACTTCAATTTATACTCTGTAGAGATACACCCCCCTGTAACGAATATTCATTATAATCATACACAGAAATTACAGTTACATATAAATGTGTATTGAGTGAAATATTCGTACATAATTGTATGAAAACACTAGCAAAATTGAACATTTCTAACTGGGGGGGGGGTCGCTTATAAGTCTTTACTTGCATAATTTATCAGTGGTGCCCGCCCCCGTCTCTTTAGAGCAAGGGCTTGACCCTCCCCCCTCCCCCAAAATATTTCAATAACCGCCAAAGGAAAGAGCACCCCCCCCAAAGAAAAAATACCGCTCAAAACACCCCCACCCTAAAAAATTTTAATGACGCAGTCTGCGCGATAACCCCCCCCCCCCGGTTCTAGCTTCTAGTTGGGCACCCCTAGTTATACTGACATGCTAGAATTAGAAGCCAACCTTAACCTCCTGAGTTTCATTCCAGCAATTAAATGTACAAAAAATACAAAAAAAAAAAAAAAACGGCAAGTGAAAAATACAATACAGGGGTTTTTGCTTAGTAGTAGAGTGACAGGGCGATGGAGACGGTGGAACCACTGTCGTTGGATTCTGCACATGCGCACTTTTGACTCATCACGTCAGACGTAACTAGTATGACGTGAACTAGTTTCATACCGATTGCGAACGAGATAAAAAAAATTTTGTCGAACACTTGCTACACATCAAGCACGTCATTTCGATTTTTTCCGGAAGTTGGGGGGGGGGGGGTGAAAAATAAAAATTCAATTCAAGATACAGTAAACTCTCGATTATCCGCGGAATAGGGTGGCACGGTAGCCGCGGATAAGCGAAAACCTCGGATAATCCGAATAATAGGTGAAAAACGAGACTTAGCATACAGTAACTAAAAACAATTAATAACACTCATGTATTCATTTAAATTATAACTAAAAACATTGGTACATTGTATTTACTGACACTGCATGTATATATATATATATGTAGAATCTAAAAGCGAACAATAATACTATCATAAGTTTAAAAGAAAAAAAAATGTAAAAACACCAGCGGATAATACGAACCGCGGATAATCCGACCGCCGATAATCGGGAGTTTACTGTATATCAAAAATTTTTAAAGATACGCCCATTTATATGTCAGTTTGTTTTTCAAAGCTAGGGGGTGGCAATTACTCCCATAAATAACGAGCCACCATTGGTTTCCCAAACTTTTAGTTGCTTCCCCTTTTCTTGCTAATCGCTTACTGATTGGCGCATTCATTTCGCAATAAAAAATTACCATGGCCTGATCATGATTTGTTGTTTGCGCTACGATGCATATAAATCATCGCTCTTACGAAGCGATGGACTTATTTTGGTGTCTAACGCGATTGGAGAAAAACCGGATTCAAAACTTTTAAAACTTTGCAAAAAATGTGAGAACCTAAGACACGTATATGAAATACACTCTATAACAAAAAAAATCGACGCACCAAGAAGCAATCGTCCGATTGCTTTGAAATTTTGTTTGCATGAGTGTTTTGACCAGATATGCAAATGATTAAAATTTGGTGTCCAATGAATGAATAGTTTGATCTCCAGCGCAACGAAACTGCGCATCCAGCAGAGAGCAGTTCTTCAACAGCTGTTAAAACTTTCCGTTTGATTGCGATTCAGATTACCTTTCAACAACTTAAAAATGCCTCGCCGCATGGTTCGTGCTCATCACGAGCAACTGTCAGAGTTTTAAAGAGGTCGTATCATCAGAGGCCGGCTGGTCAAATCGAAGAATCGCTCGTCATTTGAGTCGAAGCGATGCGGAGATTCGAAGATGCTGGCAAGGATGGGTGGAAAATGGCAGAGTTCAGAGTCAGGATGTTAGCGCTCGACCTAGGGTCACAACAAATCGTGATGACAGAGTGATTGTCCGATCAGCTGTCACAGCGCTTTCTTCATCTCTATGAACCATCAGACGTTCAACCGAAACACCAGTGTCCATCATGACCGTTTACAGACGGTTGGGACAACGAAATCTACGCTCGCACCGACCGTTACACCACCTGCCACTGACGCCTACACACTGCCGAGTCAGATCACAGTGGTGCATGCCTCGATCAGGTTGGAATGGTGCCGACTGGGGACGTATAGTCTTTAGCGACGAGTCTCGCTTCCAACTCTGTCATTACGATCATCGTGGACGTGTTTGGAGACACTCAGGGCAGAAGGAGGATCCTAGTTTCACTTTTGCACGCCCACACTGCCCTCAACAAGGCATTATAGTCTGGGGTGCTAAGACCTGATTTGCTGCCGTTCCTCTTGCAGTACCCTCGGCTGGGTTTCAGCAGGACAATGCCAGATAACATACGGCACGTGTTGCTACGAACTGTCTGCAAGCTTGTCAAACTCTTCCGTGGCCTGCCAGATCTCTCTCCCATCGAGCATGTCTGGGATATGATGGGATGGCGATTGCATCTGGCAAGGAATGTTGACAACTTCGTCCGACAATTGGAACGAATTTGGCCGGAAATACCGCAGGACACCCTCCGGGAGCTTTATCGGTGTTTGTCGCGCCGTGCTTCAGCTTGTATTCAGGCTAGAGGCGGTTCAATACCTTATTGAACTTGTTACTGTAACTCTGATATAAATTATTTAATTGTTCTAAAAATTTAATCATTTACTAGTCAGTGCATTGTCTTCCAATCCACCAATTTTCGCCTCAATCGGATCACTCCTTGGTGCTTCGATTTTTTTTTTTTTGTTATTTTTTGTTATAGAGTGTATGAATGGCAATTTAGTGTGTCGCAACTATATTCTCTTACATTTTTTCCCACACAAATTTCCCCACAAATAAAAACTGTTGGCGTTGTTATGGACATAGCAATAAAACTCTAGTTTCCTAGGAGCGAATCGCCGATCTTTGACGGTGAAATCAAAGTCAAGTGGATTCCGGCGTGGCCATTCACGACGTCGATTTAGCTCCGGCGCGCATGCGCAGAAGAATCAAGTTTTCCCCTCGGCGAGGAGCGACGCCCGATTTCACTCCTAGGAAACAAAGGCTTAACCTATAGGTTCTCAAACTTTTTCGACTAGCGCTCGCAATGTCCTTTGAAGAATTAGAATTTTCTCACGGCACCTTAGTCAATTACTATTATTTGAAGTACGTGCGTAAGTGCAAGGCTACCCTAAGGTTCAAAACCTAATATCTCGTTCCCTTAGGATTAAATTTCTCCAGCTTTTACATATTCATTACATGACTCACAGAAACTAAGACAAAAATAAAACCAAGTGAAAATATTAGTTTCAATTGTGGTTTTCAGCAATTTTAGCAACGAGAAGCGATTTGGTCTTTATAAGAACATGGGCCGTAATAAGGAAAACTCTGGGCAAAGATAACTAACCAGTTGAAAGCAAAAGCGCCAAAAAGTATTATCAAACTAAAAAGAATTGAAATCGTCTTTAATTGTGTTAAACCACATTTGATGGTGACCCCAAAAACATTATCAAAAACTTAATTTTTACTTCCATGGAAAGGAGAAAGATCAATCTTCATATTTCGAGCAACTGATATTTTTTTTTTTTTTGTAACTCATGCGCCCAACTCGTGCATATATGCGTAGCATAAGCAGCACATAATCATATTCAACATTCGATACTCTGGTTTCATATTATAAAAACACCGGAGTGCTAAGAAAGTTAACCACGGCCTTAACGGCCAATAATCTACTTTTATAGATTATCAAGCCACAGGAACAAATTTACGGTACACAGCGTCATTTATCTACATGAATTAGGCTACAAGAATAATGTGCTTCTTTTTTTATACTAGTAACCTGCACTGAACCATGTTGAAACAAAAATTACAAGAAAATAAGATCAGACACTTTTTACATCAGTCTTCTGTACCGTATTTTCGGGAATAAGCGCCGCGGCGGGTACAAGAAAAGAAGTGTAAAAAATGCCAGTGCGGCGCATATAATGGGTGCGGCGGATACAGTCTTTTTTTTATTCTCAAGTTTAAAAAAAATGTGAAAATGCTGCTAATAGGCACTACATTGTTTCCTTTCATTTAGCGAAATCCTTTGACCTTGGGCGACAAGTCAAGCAAAGAGGGGGGAGGGAAGGACACTTGACGACTGCTACGTGCGACAGACTAAGGAATCGATTAGCACCCCACTTCATTAGCCCTTTGATTGATTGTAGCCGATAAGCTATACGGGGTTATCTGTGGGAGCCGGTCGCATAGCTTTTCGTAGTCTCCTGCTAGTTCATAGTCGCTCAAGGATCGCTGAAGCACAGCAAATCGCAGCGAAATATCGCGTCGAAGCGATGGGGTCAGGAAATCCTTTGACCTTGGGCAACAAGTAAAGCAAAGAGGGGGGGGGGGGCGATTGCACGTGTTTCACTGAGGAGAGAAACGTTGATCCACGTGGGCGAGCAAGCCTTATCGCGTCGGAGCGAAGGGGTCAGGGACAGGAGCCTTGTAAGCAAAAGTATTAGTAAGGGAGGGGGATGGATGTCCAGTTTTGTAAAGGGAATTTACCACCCCCTCACAAAAAAGGGTTGATCGGGGTAGTCAAGCAACCTAGTCGTTCGTGCGTTCTTGGCTCATCTTTTTTACCGAACTTTTTCACAGAGTTGCTTTTGAAATGACTCCTAAGCGAATGAAAAGTTATACTGCAGTCTTTAAGTTTAAGGTGATAAAGGCAATTGGAAACCGACTTGCTGCCAGAGAGTTTGGCATCGATGAAAGATGCGTTTGCCGTTGGAAATCGGATAAATTAACAATCAAAAGTGATGGTCAATCGAGGTTTGCCAAAGGCAAAAAGTGCAAAATGGGTATTTTTAAAAATATTTCATTATTGTTAAGTAAACATACTAACAAGAAATAAAAAAATATTTTTTATTTACATTTAATCCAGCTTTCTTTACTACCGATTGTGCTTTTAAGTTGTTTAATGTTATGTGCGCGCTTATGGAGGGTGCGGCGCATATATTAAATTTTTTTTTTCTTTGAGAATATTACGATGCGGCGCTCATTCCCGAAAATACGTTAATAACTATTGCCTGGTTATTAACAACTGCTCGTTCATAACGTTTTATCATCGATTAGGCTTTCTGATGAAGCTCAAGTCACGTTCTAGTGAATTTTCAGTATGCTACATCAAAAAACGGGGGAATGGCCTTACTGGTCTGTATGACCTTATTTGGCAAATCATACATACGACACTTCGCGGCACCTCTCGCCTCTTCACATGTTACAACCAGGGTGCCGCGGCACCCAGTTTGAGAACCCCTAACCAATGATAAGCCATCTTTCCAGGGGCGCCCCGAACTTACATATTGGGGAGGGCGGAAATCCTCAACTTGCTGACTGGAAGTTCAAATTTTGCCCAATGATGATAATTTTTCCGAATAGAACTCCAAATTTCGCCGAACGATAATAATTTTGCCGAATCGTCAGACAAAATTTGCCGTATAAGAACATTTTTGGGAGGTCACAGTGACCTCAGCTCGGGGCACCCCTGCATCTTTCATGTATCCTCGTACACGAAATATACTATGGTTCCAAAAGACAATGGTCTGTTTAAATCAAAAGAAAGCTAGTCGATGGTCACCTTTTATGTCAGCCGGACCTGCATTGATAATTCTTACGGGACATCCATCGTGGTCATAACCCATGAGAGGCGGCAGGAAATACTTTATCAGCAACTATAAAGAAAGAAAAATACATTTAGTGAGGTCTTTCGAACTTTCCTGACCCCCCCCCCCCCTCTGACCCCTATCTTCCCGTGAGTTACCCTTGTGATTTATTTTGTGCGATATTTTTTCTGCGACTTTTTTGAGCAATCATGATTGCTTATTGCTTTCACTTGACTGTTTTAATGTGCTATCATTTTATTTTCCCATCAGCACCCTCTGCTGCATCACCGTCGACCGGCTCCTTACGATGCTGCTCCTATAACGAAAGCCATCTCCAGGTTGCGTCAATATCCTACACTTACACGCATGCATACACGCACGTACACACAAACACATACACACATACACCTACACACATATACAAACACATACACACACATACACACACCTACAAATACACACACAATAACACACAACTACCCACACACTCATACCTGCACACAGTCACAAAAACATATGCCTACACACAGATACACATACCCCCTACACACAAACACACATACCCCCCCACACACACATAAACACACACGCCTACATACATACACACACTCGTGATTGCGAAAAACATAATTTGAATTCAAGAGGTCAAAATTCAATTTTTTTTGGGGGGGGGGTGTTTTTTTTATGTGCCGTATGTAACGGACAGGAAAACCTTCCATCCAGCTAAACGATAGAGCGAAGCCTTGCAGGCGTTGCGTTGCAAGAAGAAAAATAATAACTTTAACTTTCAATTTAGAATTCAATAAATAGGAATTTAACGAAGATAGCGGAATAAGTTTGGTGTAAAAAAGGCGCTTGATAATTTTGGTGATTGATTGTAAATAAATGTATATATTTATGTTTTTTAATTCTGCGGCTTAATATTTTTATTTATTCGACCTTCTGATTAATTGTTTGATGTTCGATGATAATAATATTCAAGGCATCAACAAATTGGTGACCCGGATAGAACATTGCTTTCTCAAAGCCATTTGCCGTGGAATTTCAAATGTGCCAGCATACCATATCGGTATGCATTATTATTCATTATCATAATTTTATTTGAAATGACTGATTATTTCCTGTAATAACTTTCATTCAATATTTTGCACTATATATTTCACTCTGAACTTTGCTCTATTTTTTGAACTTTTGTTCACGTTATAATTCGCAATGAATGATAATAATGAAAATGCATCTGCCGCAGGAAATACAAACAATGGAACTGTTTCTGCCGTAACAATAAAATTGCCTGCATTTTGACGAGCTAATCCAGAACTTTGGTTTATACAATTAGACTCGCAATTTAAGCTCGCAAATATAACTGCGGAATCTACAAAATTTCACCATGTTGTGTCAGCGCTACAACCAGAAGAATTGGCGGTGGTTGGCGACATAATTTTGCAGCCACCAAGCAGTTCTCCATATACTGCATTGAAAACTAGACTCTGCCAACAATATGCAGAAAGTGAAACGGAACGTTTTAAAAGTTTAATCTCCGGTATGCAGTTGGGTGATAAAAAGCCTTCGCGATTGTTACTAGAAATGCGAAGCAAATCCCCTAGTCATATAAGTGAAGAATTGCTAAAAACTTTATTTTTACAAAGGCTTCCAGTAAATGCACAGCAAATTTTAGCTATTTCCAGTGATGATTTGGACAAACTTGCTATGATGGCTGATGGAATTACTGCAACTGATAATAACTGTACAAATATTACAGCTGTTTCATCCGGTCAGCAGTCAGTTCAAGACATGTTGCATGACATTTCTTCCCGTCTTAGCCGATTAGAAACGAACTCTCACTCTCGTGATAAAAGCCCTCATTTTAATCCGAAAAGAAGACGTTCCCAAAGTCGTAATAGAAAACACTTTAATGGCCTGTGTTGGTACCATTATCGTTTCCAAGATAAAGCAAATAAATGCATAATGCCCTGTACTTATTCCTCGGAAAACTAACGGGGCCGTCACTCGGTCCCTTGGGTGACGGCACTCATTCAGCTATACAGTAGCTAGACTGTATATTTCGGGTAGTTCTTCCGGTATGCGGTTCCTGATTGACACAGGTGTTGATGTTTCTGTGGTTCCTCCTGATTTTCTGAGAGTACATCGTTCTCCCGAGAAGTTACAACTTTTTGCTGCAAATGGAACTGCCATTCAGACTTATGGCCAACAATTGCTAAAATTAGACCTTGGTTTACGAAGAGTGTTTCACTGGCCCTTTATAATTGCTGCCGCGACTAAACCAATTATCGGAGCTGATTTTTTAAAGAAATTTGGATTGTTAGTGGATATCAAACATGAACGGTTGCTTGACCCACTTACAAACCTACTGTCAAAATGCCAAATGTCTGCTAATGCTGCTCCTACAGTAAAATGCGTAAATGGAAAGTCCAAATTTCATCGCCTGCTGAGTGAATTTCCTGAACTAACAGAAACTGCATTGAAACCGCTGACAGCGAAGCATGATGTTGAGCACTGTATAGAAACAAAAGGTCGTCCATTCTTCTCACGACCTAGAAGATTGCCACCTGACAAGTTGAAAGCTGCTAAAGCTGAATTTGAATACCTGGTGTCTGAAGGGATTTGTAGACCCTCTAAGAGCAGTTGGGAAAGTCCACTTCATATGGTTAAAAAGCAAAATGGTGATTGGCGTCCTTGTGGGGACTATAGGAGATTAAACTCTGTCGCTGTTCCTGACAGATATCCGGTTCCCCATATCCAAGACTGCTTCCAAGTTTTAGAAGGAAATACAATTTTCTCCACCTTGGACTTGACTAAAGCTTACCACCAAATTCCAGTTCGCGAGCAGAACATACCAAAAACAGCAGTCACTACTCCATTTGGTCTGTTTGAATATTTATATATGCCGTTCGGATTAATCAATAGTGCAGCTACCTTTCAACGTTTTGTTCATAATATACTTACGGGACTGAACTTTTGTGTTCCATACTTCGATGACGTCTTAGTTGCTTCTAGGGATGAAGAAGAACATCTTCAACAAGTATTTCAAAGATTTTCAAACTATGGCATACGACTCAATGCATCAAAAAGTGTTTTAGGTGAATCTACTGTATCATTTTTAGGTCATTAAATTAGCACTCATGGAATTACGCCACTTCCAGACAAAGTATCCGCCATAAAAGATTTTCCTCAACCAAGTATAATAAAAGAGCTGCGACGTTTCCTCGCTATGCTAAATTTTTACAGAAGATTTATTCCACACGCTGCTGAAACTCAAGCTATTCTGAACGAATATTTAAAAGGTGCTAGTAAAAATGATAAACGTAAAATAGAATGGACAGAAACATCATTATCTACCTTTCTCAAAGCAAAAAACGACTTAGCTGAAGCAACTACTCTAGCGTTTCCTTCGCATTCAGCGTTGCTTGCTATCGTTGCAGATGCATCTGACTTAGGTATGGGAGCTGCGTTACAACAGTTAGTATCTGGTTCTTGGCAACCCCTTGCTTTCTATTCAAAGAAACTATCGCCAGCACAGCAAAAATATAGTGTTTACGATAGAGAACTGTTAGCTGCCTATTCAGCCATAAAATACTTCCGACACATGGTTGAAGGTCGTCCATTCATTCTGTTTACTGATCACAAGCCCTTAACCTTTGCATTTCAACAGAAGTCTGACAAATGTACTCCCAGACAATTGCGTCATTTGGACTTCATTGGGCAGTTCACGACAGATATTCGCCATATTAACGGTCTCGAAAATTCAGTAGCCGATGCACTTTCACGTGTTGAGATTGTACATATCGACTCGTCAGCATCAATCGATTATAAGAAAATGGCTCTTGCACAAAAGAAAGATACTGGTCTTCGGGACATTATGTCGGGAAATTCAACTACATCGTTAGTGCTAAAACCACTCCCTGTAGCTGACTCTTCATATGACCTGCAATGCGATGTCTCAACAGGCCGCATTCGTCCTGTAGTACCTGAACATTTTCGCCGACCTATATTTAATGCGTTACACAACCTTTCACATCCTGGTGTTCGTGCAAGTTTGAGATTGATACAAGAGCGATTCGTATGGCCTTCCATGAAAAAAGATGTTACTACCTGGGCTCGATCATGCATTCAGTGTCAAAAATCTAAAGTCACTCGACATACACGAAGTGAGTTAGGATGTTTTAAGCCGCCTGATGCAAGATTTGAGCACATTCACATCGATTTAGTTGGTCCTCTTCCGCCATCCGATGGATTCCAGTATTGCCTTACCTGTGTGGACAGATACTCGAAATGGCCGGAAGCTTATCCTTTAAGTGACACCTCTGCTGCTACAGTAGCAGAAACTTTGTATGCTGGCTGGATTGCGCGATTTGGCGCTCCGCTACGAATTACAACGGATCAAGGAGCTCAATTTGAATCTTCTCTTTTCACAGCATTAAATGATTTACTGGGTACTGTACGGCATCGTACTTCACCGTACCACCCCGAATCAAATGGATTAGTGGAACGCTTCCACAGAGATTTAAACAAGAAGTTCCGTCTAGAACTAGACGAGCCTACTTTCCCGTATACCCATACTACTTTCTAGTACCTGATCAATATTCTCAAAAATAGCTAAAATCGCAAATTTTTTCAAACATATTTTTTTAAATATTTTAAGCTGATTTCTAGGAATAAAATATTCCTTACTTTTCTTCAAAAAAACGAATAAATAAAACAGCAGCACCTTTTAAACAAAGCAGCTAATACACTTCTTTCCATTAAAAAAATTTTTTAACAGCTTTCAAAACAAAAAAATAATAATAAGTTCATTAAAATAAATACATCATATAAAAAAAATCGTTTCTTTTTCCCCTGTTGCCGAAAATAATTTTTTAAACGAATTAATGCACTTACCAAAATAAAAAAAAAACAATAAAATGTCAACTTAAAGAAATAATTTTCATTGTCAAAAAAAAAAAAATCGTCTGCGCATATTTTTCGAGTTTATTCAAAGAAAACTAAATACCTAAATTAAAACTTTAGCGTGAAAATAAAAACAAATCATATCAACAATAATTATTTCACAGTTAAAACCACAGCAGCGGAGTCGGAGTCAATCTCATTTTGGGATAAAAGAGTCGGAGTCAAATATCCAAGAATCGGAGTCAGTCATTTGTCCTCCGTGTATAAATGTTTGCCAAAGCTACGAAGTCAGAGTCGAAGTCGGGGAGTCGGAGTCCGATTAATTGTCGGGAACAGGAGTCAGAGTCGGTGTCAGGTCCCCCTAAATTCTCGGAGTCGGGGTCGGGAGTAGGTCGTCAAGAACTATTTCCAACAAAGTTTGTTTGAAGTAAATCCGCCTTCAAGTACGGAATCTACATTGACTTTCAGTTTCCCCGTAGGCGCTAATGTTAAGGGATTTGAACTGTTCAAAATTGAACGGAAAATTGTTCAAATCAAAAAGATATCTTATATACAAGTTTTTTATCAAAAGCTTTTTCCTACAAAGTTTGAAGCAAATTCGCCTCACAGTTCGGAATTGCTTTGAATTTCCCCGAAGGCGCTAATGTTAAGTTTTTTTGAACTGTTCAAAATTGAACAAAAAATAGTTCAAATCAAAAAGTGAAATAGGGGAATGAGGTGTCCTCGCCGAGATCTTTCGAACAAAAAAAAGTTTGTTCGAATCGGACTATTCATTCAAAAGTTATTAGGGGGGGACAGACAGACAGACCGACAGACCGACAGACATTTTTCCCCATCTCAATACCCTACTTTCCAATTTTTAATTTTTCAATATTTATTTAATTATTTTATTTATTTTTGACTTTTTTTTTTGTTTTTCACGATATTTTTAAAATGCATTAAGCCTTCTTTCATGCTTTTTTCTTCTTTTTCTGACTTTTACTGGGAAAGTAGGCTAAAAATGCTATTCGAGCTCATGCCACTCCTCGTTGGACAAAGATTTTACCCACTATTCTCATTGGTTTCCGTGCAGCTTGGAAGGAAGAATTACGTGCTACAGCATCTGAAATGCTGTATGGAGTTTGTGGTGTAATCCACATTCATTCAGTTTCTTTTTGTTTCGATTCCCGGCGCCGATCGAGAGCTGTTGGCTGAATCCTTTCTCTGCGCGTGCTGGAAAGTTTATGATGACGTCATTGATTCGCATTTCTGAGGTCACTGAACTTTTAACCAACCGCGAGAAAGTTTTGGGTTTTGAAATGATTTGTATTGGACAGGGAACCGCTTCGAGTCGGTTATTGGGATGATGTAATTTTTCTTCTAGAAGCTTCCATGAAATGTTGATAAAAAGGCCACGCAACGTTTTTTAAGGAGAGATCATATTTTTTGCTTGCATCGGAACGCCGTGTTGAAGAGCGAAGGGTTCTTGGCCCGATTCGCTCGGCCGAGTATGGCTCCTAAGCGGTCCTTTAGTTCGGTGTGCCGGTATTTGATGAGTGATTGCTTCGCATTGTGTTCTACTGCTGTGCCATGATGTTTAATATGCTGTGACCACATGTCTGTTCTGCCACTGTTTTGTGCGTTTGTGCTGACCTTGCTTCCCGTTTGTAATGTGAAAAAGTGGGACAATAAATCGGTTATGTTTACGAACTCTCAAGGATTATTCTTCGTTTGGACTTTCAGCTTTCCGTTACCTGGCGTGAGAACTTAGAATGTACGTGAGTACCCTTCGTAAAATATTTCGGTCTCAGTTCATGTTTGTGATGCCAACTTTTCAATTGTATTATCTGCTTTCATAATGTATGTTCATATCATTTCGGAGTTAGAGTTCTCCCATAACAATAAGATCGTATGATCATGCTGTCAAATCAAACTATCAGTGAATTCACTTTGTCGCGGGGTGAATTCACCGTTCTTGGGTTTATGCTGAAATGTCTTTGTTTATTTAAACGCTCACCACTATACGGATTCACGAGCCGAACACAAGTTCTTTTTCGAATGATTTTCTTAGCCTGTTCCCCGGCCTTCCCCACAACTACGCGACATTTTTGGTGCGTGACCAGTCCCATCTTTGGCGTTGTGCCAGTTCTTTTTCTTGTGAAACCGAGCTCATAAAAAAAAAAAATTAAATAAATTTGTAACACTTGATATTATGGGAATGAACTCTAACGCTCAGTGGAAATTGTTTGCTTGTACATCTACTGTTGAAAAATTGTTTCTTGTTGAAATTTTTGTCATTCTAAGTCAAATGAAATTTTTGGTTGTGAATTAATTTTTTTTTGACCATGCCTACTAAAAGAAAAACCCGTCAGGTTGACCCAACTTTGTCAGCCGTGTCCAACACTGTTGATAATGCTAGTGTGACACAAACCCCTCAAAATGCTGCATCTTGTAGAACTTACAGTTCTGGCAGATCCTCATTCATGCTCAATGTTGCTAATTTTAGTGGAGATCCCGCTGAAACACAATATTTTGTAGAGCAGGTTAAAGATATAATTAGTGTTAATTCGTGGTCTGAAAAAAAAGGTGTCTTGTACATTAAAAGTAAATTGTCAGGAGCAGCACTTAAATATATTTTAGAGACACCAGATTTAAGGTATTCTGACTCTGTTACAAAAGTAACTGATGCATTGTTATCATTTTTTAAGCCGGTGGTTAATACTTATTCTATGAAGGACTTTCACTCCATTAACATGGAACAATCAGAGTCAATTTTGAATTTGGCTCATAGAATAAAATTAATTACCACTAGTGTTTTCAAAATTAAGAATCCTGAATTTCAAAATGAAATAATGTACCAAAAATTGTTGTCTACCATTCCGTCAGACTTTAGAGTCAAAATTCTAGAACTTGACATCAAGTCATTTGACTTGGCTGTAAAAAAAATTGAGGAATTGCAAAAATTGAAAGATGATGTTAAATCTTATGAGAATCCTCAATTTTCTGATGAACATGTTTTGGCACTACAGGAAAAAATTGTTTCGCTAGAATTGCAACTGGATCAAAATAAAAAGGGTGTTCAGTCTAAAGCTAGACAAAATGATGGTTATCCAAAACAAAAATTGTTTGCTTCTCAGGAGCATTTGGACACTATTCCTAGTAATTCTGCTTGTGAATCTAAACAATTTGAGGTGTCGTCAAGACAATTTCCTCAAAACCGTCAATTCAGAAAACTGTTGTGCAGATTTTGTGGTAAAGCTGGTCATGTGCAAGAAAGATGTTTTGTGTATTTAAAACAAATGAACAACAATGCTCGATTTCAAAAGCGACGACTTAGGTCTAATATTTCTCATGGTCGAAACAATTTTTTCAGCCAATCTCATAATTCAAATTTTGAGCCCTTGGGCCGTTCTGATTATTTTGAAAGACCTGTGTCGGGAAATTTTTCTAATACTGATAATCAATTGAATTCTAGAGCCATTAGATATAATTTCAGAAATGATAATTATCGTCAAAATCAGAGGTTTAATAACAGGTTCAGAAATCATCAGGTGAACTGTCTTAGTTTTTCGAGAATTATAAAAGATAAAATTCAATACAATGATATGGGTACACAGTATTCTCCCATTAAGTGTGTTAATGCTTCCCAAACATCTTTTGTGTATTCAAACAATGAATCTGACCCACAGGCATCAGAAAAAATTTTGTCTTTTCAAAATTGTGCACCAGTGGTAACCTCTGATCATCAAATTCAAAATAGAAGTCTGTTGGTACAAAACCCAGAGCCCAGATTTCACTTTCCACAGCCAGTTCACCATACTGCAGAGTTTTTGCCTAATTATAGTTATAATTTCTGTCCAAACAAAGACAAAAATGTTGTTAATTCTTGTCCAGGTGGTAATTCAAATGTTCGTATGGTACATGATGCAAAGGACATGAGTTCCTTGTGTACTGTAAATCAAAGCAATGTCATAAATGCCACACAAAATGCTAACATGAACTCTAATGATCTGTATCATAATTGTGGTGTTGATTTTCCTGTACCTCCTCCACCTGGTTTTCATAATTTTTCTGAAAATAATATGTCTTTTACACCTCATAATATTCTCTTTGTACCACAACCACCTATTTTCAATAACTCGGTGCCAAATTTTCATAATGTAAACCCTTCTGGCCAAAATAATTCTACTCGTGGTGGTAATGTGTCAGATATGACTCGCTCTAGTGGTCATACTTACTCGAGACCTGTTCAAAAATCCACCGGTGTCATTAAAATTGGCAAAACTCTTGCAACTCAAACTTCTCCTGTGAAAAATAGGTCATCATTGTCGGTTGAAGCTCAGGAATTTATTCCTGCAGCTCTGGTAAATGTAAGATTACAAAATTCACATCATGAGGACTTGTCAAATAAGTTGCCATTAGTCAAAGTTCAAATTTCTAATTTGTTTTTTCCTTTTTTAATTGATTCTGGAGCTAGTCTTAGCATTTTGAGTGATGATGTTGTCCAGAAAATTAAACAAATTGTCAAAATCAAAAATTTAGGAAGACGAATAACTGTATCCACTGTGAATTCCAGTGTAGATTTTATTTCATGTGTAGAATTCTCATTTAAAATTCAAAGTAATTTCTTTCGTCATTCTTTCTACACGATGAACATTAGAGATAATTCTCCATTTGTGGGAATTCTTGGTTATGATTTCTTAACTAAACATAACATGTATATTCTTCCTAAAGAGAATGCATTATTTTATGACGGTAACAAATTTCCTTTGTTGAGGAGCCCTCATGAACTTGACAACAATGTAAACTTGTGTAATAATTGTAGTGCTTACACATCTCCCAGTTTGGAAGCAATGAATAGAGTTCAGGTTTTTTCTAAACAGTTTGTTGAACCAAAACAAACTGCTCTCATTAAAGTTTTTGCTCATGGGATGTTAGACAACAAATCACATTTTTTGTTTACAATTTGTGATTCGGTTAATTCAGTTAAAATTGAAGAGTCGATAATTTCTATTGATGAGGATCCGAATGGGCAGCTGTGCAAGAAAAATTCTTTTTATCTATATGTTGAGAACCATTCTTCTCAAAAAGTTCATCTCAATAAAAACATGACTTTGGGGCACTTGAGTCAAATTGACCATATTCAGGAGATTGAGAATAAAAATAATGAGCATTCACTGAACTTTATTCAGGCGTCTAATGAAGTTGTGCAACTCAGGGAAAAAGAATTTAACTTGGAAAATTTTAATTTGGCTCATTTAAAGGATAATCAACTGTCTGACATGCAAAATCTGCTGAAAGAAAATACACAGTGTTTTTCAAGTTCTTTGAACTCTCTCGGTCATTCAGACAGAATCAGAGTTGATTTTCAATTCACTCATGATTATCCAATTAAGGCGCTTCCTTTCCCCATACCTCAGAGTCTTCAAGAAGAAGCTAAGAATCAATTAAATCAGTTACAAGAGGCTAACGTGATTTCTAGGAATTTATCTAATTACGGTTGCCCCTGTCTCCTGGTGAAGAAAAAAGATGACGGATCAGGTGTACAAAAGTACAGATTGGCCTTAGACTTAAGACTTTTAAACGCCGTAATTGTTCATTCATCTTACCCGCTTCCGAAGATCCATTCCCTGATCAACTCATTGTCAGAATACAAATATTTTTCAACTTTGGACTTACATGCTGCCTATCATCAAATTGATTTACCAGAAGAGTACCGAGACAAATTTTCCTTCACTACACCTTGGGGTACTTACGCTTTTCACAGAATTCCTTTTGGCGTGGCCAGTGGGGCGAGCATACAACAACATTATTCTGACACTGTTTGTGAACAAACAAACATGGATGGAATCTTTAGTTATCAAGATGATTTGATTGTAGCTTCAAGAACCTTTGATGAGATGAAGGTTAAGCTTCAGAAACTGTTTTCAGTCCTTAAAGACTTTAACTTGACTCTGTCACCAAAGAAATGTCATTTTTTCATGGACAAAATAGATTACCTGGGATTCCAGATTTCTCAACATAAAGTCTTGCCAATCTCGTCAAATATTGTGAAAATTACTTCCTTTCCTCCACCAAAAACAAAGAAGCAGCTGAAGCGTTTCATTGGTATTTGCTCATATTACAGAACACTCATATACAAATTTTCTGATTTGATTCATCCACTGAATCAGTTGACCCATCCTAAAGCAGTTTTTAAATGGACAGATGAAGTAAATGAATGTTTTCAAAAATTGCAAGAAGTGTTTTTCAAGAATCCATATATTGTTCAACCGAACTGGAATGAGAAATTCTATGTGAACACAGATGCAAGTGGTCTGGCAATAAGTGGTGTGCTCTTGCAAAAGAGGGAAGGTTTGTTTATCCCAATTTCTTTCTTCTCGAAATTGCTTTCTCCAGCAGAAACAAGGTATCCTGCTATAAAGCTAGAATTGATGGCAATTGTGAAGACTCTCGAAGCATTCAAGTCATACATATTTAATCGCCACATCTTTTTATTATGTGATGCCAAAAGTCTGAAATTTTACAGTAAGAACTCGTCTCCTGCATCTTTAACTACTCGGTGGCTAATGACTTTATCTGAATACAATTATTCCTTCTTACATTTGGCTGGTGAAAAAAATTTATTTGCTGACATGCTCTCTCGCACAGACCTTACAAATCATCAAGTTGATATAGTATCAGATCCTTCTTTGTTACGTGATAATCGAATTAACCCTGTGGTTGACACAACTTTCGATAAGGGGGAAGTTTTACCGGAAATTGTTGAAGTGTATGAGGATAATACTGGGAATTGTGTAAACACTGATGGTTCTGATCAAAATGTTAATTTTGTTGATAATGTACAGAATTCTGGTACACTTTTACAACATTGTGTTAATGTGCTGAGTTTAATTGATGTTGGAGAAAAGGAGAAAGATCCTTTGTTGCAAGTAACTCAGTCGACAATTTTAAAAGAGCAATTAAAAGATCCTAAATTATCTGTCATTTATAATAATATTCTTAATAGAGTTGCTCTTGAGAAACATAACAAATTTTGTATCCATCCTGAAACTTTGGTTTTAATGATGTGCAAAAGTAATTCATCTAATGATGATCAGGAAAATTTGAAAATTGTCATTCCTGATTCTTTAAAAGCTAAAGTTTTAAGTATTGCTCATCATTCACATCTTGGCATAAATAAGACTTATGCATTTCTAACTAAAAATGTTTATTGGGAGAGAATGTATGTTGACTGCTTAAATTACTGTGCTAGTTGTACTAAGTGCATTCAGGCAAAGCCTCATCGTATAAACAAAGCACCCTTTCAGGAAACCTTTTCACCTGTTAAATGCAATCAACTAGTGACACTCGACATTGTTGGACCTCTCGGCAATAACAAATATATCTTAACTGTCATTGATGCCTTTTCGAGACACTTAGAGTTGTATATTTTGAATAATATAACTGCTGTCTCAGTTGCTAAGTCGTTCTTTAAATACGTCACTTTGTTTGGCAGACCTGAATTAGTTTTGACAGATCTTGGTCGTCAGTTCAATTGTGAACTATTTGCTAAATTTAATCAGCTTTTTAATATTCAGTTAAGGCACATTACGTCGGCTAATGCCCAAGCTAACACTCTGAGTGAGAGAGTGAACCTATCCATTAAAACTTCGATTAAAGCTTTGCTAGCATCAGGTCTTGATTTTGATTATGCTGTTGATGTTCATAAAGCCTGTTATAACGCGTCCACACATTCAACTACTGAATTCTCTCCTAATCTAGTTCATTTCGGTCGAGAATTATCATTAATTACAGACATTGTTAATTTTAATATTAATCCATCTTTGGATTCGGCTTTTGAATTGCACAAACTTTTAGAGCAATTGCAATTTGTTTATCGGGAGGTTTACCAGAATTCTGTAAGTAAGAAGTTGGCACAAAATGAGACCCAAAATTCCAATTGTAAATCTCGAAAGATCAATGCAGGCGACTGGCTGTATCTTAAGTCGAAAAATAAGTTTCGTCCATCCTTTAGTGGACTTTTCTTTTGTAAACGTATAGTATCTCCTGTTCTTGTGCTCATTCAAGAACTGAATAATAAAGCGGCACCTCTGAAAAAGATACACATCAACCGATTGATCAAGGTCCAGAAACGTCTTCCTTATCTTCAAGAAAATCAGTTGCCAAACGATGATGTTGTTCAGCGTCCTGATTCGCCTCAACCGTATCAACTCCCTGTTCCTGATGAGCCTGTTGACATACCCGTGTTGCGACCACCTTCACCTGAAGTGAGTGTCGATCGACTGGATGCTGAGCCGCCTGTTCTGTCGCCCCATCAGAGTCCGAATGCTGATGCTGTGCCCTCTGCTTGCCTTTCCCGAGATACCAGTCCCTGTGGTGATGCTCCAGTGCCTCCCAGCCCTCGAGCTTCAATTCCTGATCCAGAAATGAGATGTCCCTATCCGTTAAGAAACCGCCGTTAGTGCCTCTTCTTGTGTCCATGCGTGCTACTGCCTTGATGAGATCTGCTGCCTGCCTGATGTTTTGGCTGACCTGCCCTTCAGATGTGATCGCCTGCTCCCAATGATGTGTTTGACTGTGTCTGAACCAGCTGCTGATGAGCCTTTGGTGTCCTCCTGTCACCTGACGTTGTGCCATGCCTGTTGACGTCCTCATGTGGTAGCTGACGACATTCTTTTGGTGTAACACTCTCACGAACTTTTTTTTCTTTTTCAGCAAGAACTTTTAAATTCAAAATTCAAGATTGACAAAAAAAAAATGAAGAAAATTTGGACTGGTCTCCTGAAAAATTCAAGTAAAATTTTTGTTCTTCTGGAACTTTCTTCAATTACTCTCACGGTCAAGTATTTGTAAAATTTTTTTTTTTTTTGGTCAAAATTTATTCTTTTGCATTGCAGTACTTTCTTGGTAGGTTTGGAGTTCCATGTGCATGATGAGTTGACCTATGCTGTGGCGGAAAATTCATTTTGGCTGCTTGTTGAAATTGTAAAATTTTTTTTTATGTAATTCATGGTTAGGATAACTCTTTACACAAACAAATATTGGTTAGGGAAAATATTTTTTTTTGTTTCAGTTTGTTTTCTTTTAACAAAGAAAAAAAAAAGTATCAAGGTGTTTTTTTTGAAAAACACAAAATTTTTCCTTTTGATTTTGAAAGTTGTTTTGTCCCATTTTAAATGTTTTTCAGAAGTTAGTTTGTTGCTTTCAGTACAAAGAGTACCTCTTCTTGTGATGCAAATAGTATGCGGGCTGGATGAGATCATTTCTGATCATTTCGTCATGCATGGTTGGACTGCTGTGCAGCCTCAGAATCGTCTCGAGAGGTCAAAATTGTCAATGCAAATGCAGTTTTCGATTGTGCATGCCGTTGTGTTTGGTTTTGGTTTTCTTGAAAGCTCTGCTTGTCCATCGCGGCCGTACATTTTCTTTTAATTTTGTGAGTCCCCCTTTTTTCATTGGAACCGGCACTAGTCCCCGCATCTCAAGAATTGTTTTTTCTGCTTTGTGCAGCTTTCACCAACGTCTTCTGATTTGTTTTTTTTTTGACAAAGAAATTTTTTTTGTTTCATTTTTGATCATTTGTTTTTCATTGAAAAATTTCATTTGTTTTTGATTTTTGTTCCTTGTGTCAAGATGGTGTATGGAGTATTATGAAATTTGACAGCCATGTGGGGTTATATATATAACAGAGTGATTGAATTGTTTTCAAGTGCTGTATATGCTGTTCTTGATGCATTGATGTAAATATTTGACTTGTGTATTGTCACTTTTGTTTGCCTTTTTGCAGGTTGACTGGTTGAAATGATTTGCTGAATGTGAAAGGTTCATTTGATGGTACTTCTTGGTTGGGTTGAGCCCTGTTGAAATTGGTGCACCTACCTAATGATGTTGCTTTACTTTTTCCCCATTTTGGTGTTGTAGAGGTACATTTTTGGCTATCTAAATTTGTTCAGATCTGATGCCTTTTTTTATTTCGACCTCAAAATTTCACAGATTTGGAAAATCTTTTTTTGTACAAAATTGATTTGTGAAGTGAAGAAAAAATCTTCCTTCGTGCCTCATTCTAAATTATAACCTTCCTTGAGTACCAATTGAATGATGTGTGAAAACTTGAAATGAATGATTTGAATGATGGGCATTCTGCGTACACATGTACATTTGCTTTGTTTGTTTGTGAAATTCCATGCTTTTTTTGAAGTGAATTTAGAGCATGCAATTTTTTCTTTGTGATATAATTGAATAGTTAACATCTCTGATCAGAGTTAATGCTGTAAATGTTTTTTTCTTTTGGTTGAAGTGTGTACACACATTTTGATTTTGAGATCCACTAGTGGTTGTAAATATTGAAGATTTGAAATATGGCCATTTAGTATATTTTGTTTTGACTGGAATGAAAAGTTTTGTGCATTTCTCAAGTGAAAATTTTTTTTTTTGATTTTGATTGAAAGTTTGATGCACCCATGTTCTGTGTTAGCTGAAACACTGTATGTATAAAGTGAATTGCATTTGAATTATTTTGATTGCATGATGTGTAAATATTTTGAAATAATTTCAAGAAAATTTTTGAAATGGAAGCAAGGTTTTTTTTTGGAAATAAGTTTTGAATTTGATATTGTGAAATGACATGTCAAAAATTTAATGCATCAAATTTTTGTTGTTTAATACTGGTTTGAAAAATGTTGTGTATCCTTGTACATATGAAGAGGAATGAAAGAGGATTTTTTTTTATTTTGATACAATTGAGAGGCTTTGCAAAATTTTTTCTGGCCTTTTCGTGGAACCTTTGAAAACGAAATTTTTTTTTTACACTTTGAAATTGTTGGCCATGTTGCTCTCTGTTTGTTGGTATGGCATTTTGAAAACTTGTATGGGTGGCCATGCTTGATGCCATTGTACATATTTGATTTAAAAAGAAAATTTGGCAACTTTGAAATTTGAAGAGTTTGGTTTACTGATGCTCTCTTGGGAAATTTTCAGGCTCAATTGGAATTAGTGAAGTTTGAGGCTGTTTTTGCCATGTTGCAAAATTTTTGAAAATCTGAGCCTTTGTAAATAGTTGTTTCCCAATGATTGTCCCTTTTGTGTGGCACATTTTTTTTAGAATTTGAACATTTTGGGTTATGATGACTCTGATGCACATTAATTTTTTTTTTTGATCTCCATCTTCAGGCAAAATTTTTTTTTCACACCTGCTCTCAAAGGCAACTTTACAGCGTCTGCTGTGTGCCTGTGTCTATTTGTACTGGTTGTACTTGACGTTTTTTTTTTTGGCTGGCCGGAATTTTTTTTTTTTTTTTTTTTTTCAAAACTTTGTCAAGGGGGGGAAATGTGGTGTAATCCACATTCATTCAGTTTCTTTTTGTTTCGATTCCCGGCGCCGATCGAGAGCTGTTGGCTGAATCCTTTCTCTGCGCGTGCTGGAAAGTTTATGATGACGTCATTGATTCGCATTTCTGAGGTCACTGAACTTTTAACCAACCGCGAGAAAGTTTTGGGTTTTGAAATGATTTGTATTGGACAGGGAACCGCTTCGAGTCGGTTATTGGGATGATGTAATTTTTCTTCTAGAAGCTTCCATGAAATGTTGATAAAAAGGCCACGCAACGTTTTTTAAGGAGAGATCATATTTTTTGCTTGCATCGGAACGCCGTGTTGAAGAGCGAAGGGTTCTTGGCCCGATTCGCTCGGCCGAGTATGGCTCCTAAGCGGTCCTTTAGTTCGGTGTGCCGGTATTTGATGAGTGATTGCTTCGCATTGTGTTCTACTGCTGTGCCATGATGTTTAATATGCTGTGACCACATGTCTGTTCTGCCACTGTTTTGTGCGTTTGTGCTGACCTTGCTTCCCGTTTGTAATGTGAAAAAGTGGGACAATAAATCGGTTATGTTTACGAACTCTCAAGGATTATTCTTCGTTTGGACTTTCAGCTTTCCGTTACCTGGCGTGAGAACTTAGAATGTACGTGAGTACCCTTCGTAAAATATTTCGGTCTCAGTTCATGTTTGTGATGCCAACTTTTCAATTGTATTATCTGCTTTCATAATGTATGTTCATATCATTTCGGAGTTAGAGTTCTCCCATAACAATAAGATCGTATGATCATGCTGTCAAATCAAACTATCAGTGAATTCACTTTGTCGCGGGGTGAATTCACCGTTCTTGGGTTTATGCTGAAATGTCTTTGTTTATTTAAACGCTCACCACTATACGGATTCACGAGCCGAACACAAGTTCTTTTTCGAATGATTTTCTTAGCCTGTTCCCCGGCCTTCCCCACAACTACGCGACAGAGTTCCTATACGAATTCCGGGAGAATTTCTTTCTCCGACAAGCTCTCCTCCTGATCCTGCAACATTTATTGGACGATTGAAGGATGACATGCGAAACATGCGCCCTGCGTCACCTAAGTGTCAAAACAAATCCGTGTTCGTAAGCAAAGACTTGAAAACCTGTACTCATGTTTTCTTACGAACCGACAGGATAAAGAAAAGTCTTGATCCACCTTATGAAGGACCATATGAAGTTCTTGATCGAAAAGATAAAGTTTTTCAACTTCGCATCAAGAATAGAACAGTTTATGTAAATATTGATAGGCTAAAACCAGCTTATATCAGCCAAAGTGATATTACTCCAACCTCTCACATTTCTCCAGTCGCACCATTATCTCCCGAAAATGTTGAATCCGAAAAAGATCAACCAAACAAGGACAGCACTGCTTCCGATCCTCCAGTAATAACTACTAGATCTGGAAGAAGAATACGTTTTAAGCCCTGCTAAGAGTAATTTTGTCGCTATCGCTGGAGGGGGACTACCTGTAACGGACAGGAAAACCTTCCATCGAGCTAAAAGATAGAGCGAAGCCTTGCAGGCGTTGCGTTGCAAGAAGAAAAATAATAACTTTAACTTTCAATTTAGTATTCCATAAATAGGAATTTTACGAAGATACCGGAATAAGTTTGGTGTAAAAAAGGCGCTTGACAATTTTGGTGATTGATTGTAAATAAATGTATATATTTATGATTTTTAATTCTGCGGCCTAATATTTTTATTTATTCGACCATCTGATTGGAACTACTTTGATATACCCCCCCAAATCGGAAATTTGGCGACTTCCAAAAATTGTTGCCACAAAACTTTAAGAAAAAAACTCAAAAAATTCTACAAAATGCAAGAAAATACTAAATTTGGCAACAACAAAAAGATAAAAGCTGAAAAAAATCTAAATTGGCAACACCAAAATAAGAAACAGCAACCCTAAAAAGTCCGTAGGGAGTGCCAGATTTGGCGTGTAATTTTTGGGGGGGTATATCAAAGTTATACCATCTGATTAATTGTTTGATGTTCAATGATAATAATGAAAATGCATCTGCCGCAGGAAATACAAACAATGGAACTATACTACATTTTTAATCAAATTGGGACATCACTAACGAAGTAAGCTATTAAGCGAGTGCGACACAGTATCGTCAAATCATAACCATTGAGAAGAGATAAAAGGGTAGTGAAGACTTTCATTCGTGAAACGAAGACCCCAAGTCACGTGATTGACTTTAAAGTAAAGCATTGGAAGAAATCAGGTTTCTTTCGCTCGTTTCACGCAAAACGTGCCAACCATTCGTCGCTGTTGAGTCACGTGACTTGGGGGGGGGGGGGGGTCATTGGATCAGCTTTTGCTAAGCCAATGATTTGACTTGCGCCCTCTATTTTAATACCTACTCCAAGAGGATAATGGTTATACGTTTGAATAGTTTTTTATGTGTAAAATAAGAACATATGTAAACAAATTTTTTAAAAATGTTTCTATATATAATTTGAAAATCAGATTATGAAAGGTATGGAGAGATTCAAGGTAGCTGCCGTGTTCTAAATTCGTTTAGAGAAGCAATTCCTACTTATATCGTAAGATATTGAGCCATTTTTTTTATGAGGTCCTAACCCACCGAATAAAAGAAATATTTTTTATTGCATCTACTCTACTCGCGATTTTTTTTTTTTTTTTTTTTTATTCGGTCCCTATCCGGCGCCCAAAAACAGGTTTCAGAGTAAGGTAAAACCTCCTTTATTCGGCTCTCCAAATCATATTTGTAGATTTTTTGAAAATTTAATGTTTTCATACATAATTTTAAATTAAGAAGCCGATTAAGAATGTTTGCACAGAATTAAAACTAACCTCTGGTGGTTTATATTCTGTCAGAAGATAATCGTCGTCGTATTCTTCTCGAAACTGGAGGTGCTGAAATATAAAACATAACATTTAATTGCAATTAAATCTTACTCATTATCTAATATGACGAAAAGTCAGAACTTAGTTAAAAAAAGTAAAGATTTGAATGCCTACTGTTACACAAGAGGTATTTCATTTTATGCACCGAAAAAGTTTTTTTTTTTCTGGAAAACATGCTCTTAAGTAACTTACTTTAAACCAATAATGCAGAATCAACTGCATCAGGATAAACCAATCGTGCCGCTTGGAGTAAAGCCCCGAATTGTAGAATAAGGTCCGCCATCTTGGGGCTAAACGATCCTTTCTTCCTATGCCTGCTATGGCGAAGCAGCTTGCTTTGCTTCTTGATTGTAGTTTCTTATTAGCCCTTTTCACTCTATGTTAATCCACATTCAAGAAGCACCTCAATCAAGAAGCAAAACACGCTAATTCATTATAAAGTGTGACCGCGAAGAGTTGACCCTCGGCTACGCTTCTTTTCAGAATGGGGTTGTTTCCTTTAGTGAAAAGTAGTACTTTTAGTCACTAAACTTGATAGAATAAGCAAAAAAAAAAAAAATTGACCCAGAAAATACTTTCATTTTCCCAACTGTTTGTTTTTTTTCTAATTAATTTTTTAAAACTTCCAATTTTTCAAACAAAACGTGTTCTCTTGATGACGTCACAAATGGTGCTCTTTGGCGCATCTTTCTTCCGCGTTTCCACGTTATGATAATCAAGAAGCGAGTTAAAATTGCGCTCTACGCTTGCTATCAACCCTATCGTTGCCAATACACGTGAGCAAAGATTCGAATTAAATATTTTGCTCTGTGAATGTCATTTCATCATTTGTGATGTGCGGAAGCGTAAAATACGAAAGTGCACCGATTTAAGTAATTTTTTTATATTAAACTTAAATTATTTTAAAAAATGGTCAGATCCTATGTTTTTAAGCATGCTCTTTCAGAAACAAATACTTTTAAAATTTTGGAAACGACCCCACTGTCCATTTTCGTGAAGGGGCGATATAGAAAGGAAAGTTGAAATGGTATTTCTAAGTGCTTCACTGGTTCTAGAGTTTGAATACGTCAACTTTTGGAATTTAAGAAATTAGCCAAAGAGGTTACACATATTTTAATTTTGTGCGGTTACGGCAAATGTCTCATAGGACAGGTCATATCCTACGTGAGTGGGTGGGTCTTGGTTTCACTTCTTTCAGCAGCCATTGGTCAGAGATAACAACGCCTCCTATAACTAATTTCAATTGAATATTAGCGAGAGTAGGGTTGCAATAAGGAATGCAAAGCTTGTCAATTTTACTTTTTCGCCAATTCAATGCAGTTACTGCTGCAACTTAATTTTTCGTATCGCCAAAATGTTGCTCAACTCAAAAACGTGGCACGCGTACTTTCTTCTTTTCCTACCTGTTTTAAAGAATGGACTCGTTTTCTCAAATGATTGACAAGGGTCATTTGTTCGTGGCATGGTTACCAACTTAGGGGTTTTCCCCCTAAATTTAGGGGGGAAATTTTAGAATGAGATTTTTTTAGGGGTAAACTTAGGGGTTTAAGTTTTAGGGTTTTATCAGGTGAAAATGTTTTCCTTTTAAATTTGGAAATGTTATTTCTCGATTATTTTATTTTTTCACTTTCATATATTTTTTGAGCCTTTATAACCATGGGTTTTGATCAGAAATCACATAAAAACGATATAAGTGTCTTTATTCACTATTCACTCAGCAACGAAAAGTAGAACTGGTCACGTGACCTTTTAATCCCATGTGTGACGTCACGGTTTAAGAATCACGTGACTTTCTGACGTCATATGAATTTATCCAATCGCATTTAGGGGTTTTATGAGTTGAGTTTAGGGGGGAAACATTTTTAGGAGTTGACAACCCTGGTTCGTGATCGGACTATAAGGCCCTGTCTATGCACACTCCGGCTTCACTCCGGGTTGAAGCGGAAGGTGGATAAAAGGGGCATTGCAGCCGGGTTGATGGGAAGAGCCGTTTTTGTCAAATCGTAGATTCTCCTTTACGTTCCCTTACGCTTTCGTGTCGGCGCTATCCCATCGAATGCTGCAGTTGGATTTTTGCATAATTAGATGAAATTAGTTTTGAAACAAAATCACCAACGCAAAAAGACACACGCACAACAACACCAAAATAAATACAAACGAGGAGGAGACACGTAACCACGCAATGCACTGTGGGAAAAATCCGCCAATAATCCTTCAATGTAGGTGGAGGGAATTCCTTCCTGTATTGAACGCGGCTTGAAGCCGGGTTGGATGCATTAAACGGACTTATTCCGCGAATCCGGGTTGACGCCGGGTTAAATCCAGCTGCATAAACAGGGCCAGAAAGAAAGCGGCATTTAGCATTAAGATGGCAGACGTGTCCTTATTTAAGCTACGATCTAGGACTTTAGCAGTAAGAGGCGAGGGATACCGCGAAGTGTCCATGGTAACAACATTAACATGTGTGTAATAGAACTAGACTAGGGTATCGTGATAAAATTCCAATTCTTTTAAGGATACCCTGAATAGGAAAAGTTTGAGAATCCCTGAACTATATCTTGATGAAAAAATTTCTGTGTTGCAAAATTAAATCGGGAAACTAAAAATGTGAGCTGCAGAAAGTGATTTCTCCCCCCCCCCCCCCCACAACTTAGGTCAGTTTGGATCAACACTTGAGAAAACTTTGCTTGTCAAACGAACTTGAAAGAGAAGAGGGGGGGGGGGGATTTTCGTTAATTCAAAAATAGTTTTAAAATCCAAACTTTGGGAGTTAAGGGGTGATTATGGAAAATTCGTTTGACGTTTGCTTTCAGAGTTTCACACAAGTGATGTGATGTCGCATTTAGTTTCAGTACACTTTTGTCGATTAATCATTATATAAGAAAAACTTTGGCAAACGAATTTTGATTTGAAAACAGAGGTTTATGCAACTACGGTTAATTTAATCCAAGATTAAGAGGACCTGCTTTTAACGGGACAATCCAATTTCTAGGAAACCTGTTCCACTGGCCATGCACATAGCTGCGGCACGCTGAAATATCCCGCCATTTCGCAAAACAAAATATAGGGCTGGGAATGCTTAAAATTTCATAGCAGTAGCACTGTGAGGCAAAAAAAAAAAAAAAAAAAGAACTCTTAAAATGCTTCTGACAGTCTTGCTGCTTTTCATGTAAATGACCCCTTGAACCTATATCTGACCAAAACTACCAGAACTAGCCCTACCACCGCCCCCCTTTTTGGAGATAGAACCCTGCATTTTTTTTATTTTTTTTTTTTATAGTTTTTGACAGTGTCATATCCATTACTTTTATTAGAAGGGGAAGGAAGCATTAGATCAAACACTTACATTCTTTTGAAGGGCTAGAGAAGAGAACATTTTAAAATATGAACGTTTGTAGCAAGGAGGGAGACTCTTGAGGGTATTCCCTCTAAAATATGTTTTAAATCATCAAAAACGATCTTATTTTTTCCCAATTTTTTAAAGCCAATTCAAAATAACCAATACTGGGAGGCAAAAGGAAAAAAAAAACTCTTAAAATGTTTCTGACACAGTTCTTGCTGCTTTTTATGTAACAGACCCCCCCCCCCCCCCCCGAATCTAATTTAACCAAAATTAACTCTATCACCGACACCTCGACACCTTTTTGAGGCTAGAACCCCGCATTTTTTTTTTTAGTTTTCGACAGTTTCATATCCATTATTTTTATTAGAAGGGGAAGGAAGCATCAACCATTAACATTCTTTTGAAGGGCTAGACAAGTGAAAAGTTCAAAAGTATGCACATTTGTAGCAAGAAGGGAGACTCTTGAAGGTATTCCCTCAAAAATACTTTTCAAATCATCAAAAACGATCTTATTTTTTCACAAATTTTTTTAAGACCGAGGTCTCGGCCTCACTCCTATGAACCTCATATCCGAAAAAGCTTTCACGTTAAGTTTTTTTTTTTTTTTTTTTTTAAATCTTGCAAGCCTCGCATTTTGCATAAGAGTCACATCGCAGATTTTCAGTCATAACACAAACCCTCCCAAATTATTTATATTTACTCGCGTTACATTAATAATTATAATTGAAATTAAGAATGCGTAAAATATAGCATTAATGTATACATGAAATACACCTCCAGCTCAGTCATTTCCAGCCGAGGACTGCAGTTTCGTGCTTATTAGCACTCATCAGCTCTGCATAGGAAGCGACTGAGCTGGAGGTGAAAAACCTCTTAAGGAAACCATGGGTGCCAAACAAACTGGTAGCTATTATAGAATTAGCACTGAGCAGACGAGTGACCGAAGCAATGGTTCGGTTCAACTCGAAGATTGAAGGCAAGGCAGGTATATTCAGTAAGTTACCGCAAGTCGCTTCCTATGCCGGCTGATGAGTGCTAATAAGCCCGAAACTGCAGTCCTCTGCTGGAATGACGGAGCTGCAGGTGTATTTCATGTATTTTTGCCTTAGCCCTGCCTATAGGGCGGTAATTTACTGAAATTACCATGCCTTGCCTTCAATCTTCGAGTTGAACCGAACCATTGTTTCGGTCACTCGTCTGCTCAGTGCTAATTCTATATTAGCTACCAATTTGTTTGGCACTCTTGGCTTCCTAAGGAGGTTTTTCACCTCCAGCTCAGTCGCTTCCTATGTCGGGTTGATGAGTGCTAATAAGCACGAAACTACAGTCCTCGGCTGGAATGACTGAGCTGGAGGTGTATTTCTGCCTCAGCCCTGGCTATAGGGCGGTAACTTACTGAAAAAACATTAATTTATATTTATATTTATCGGGATGCACTGCCACCATAATTTATCACTTCTTGATATAATAATAAGCATTGGAGGCCGTGCATCCCCAGTTCCAACTCAAGTCCGCGCTAACAACGCACCCCTTTCTCACTGAACTTCTCCAAAAACAGGTCAACATTAGCAAAGTCATGGTTCAAGTTATCAGAGTTAGAGCCCCTATAACTGGAGAGGCCGACGCATCCGCCATTTTGGAGCAAGCGTACAACAGGGAAAGCTACCTTTATTGGCAATCATTCGCCAAACAGGGAACGAGAGAGTCGGAGAGCGAAAGTGAGCATTGGCGAAATTTTGGAAACAGTTGGCGTCGTTTCCAGGCTGCCAGTCACTTCGCGGGCTATTAATTATCCATTTCTTTTTTCTTTCTGCATCTGCTGCAAATCTGAAGAGCTGAAATCCTTTTTTTGGAGCTGTTTGCACAGTTTACAGCCGAACAACTACCCATTTGACTCAATTTAACACATGCTGAAGAAATGTAAATATCAGCAGCAATGCTATCGCTACGAAGCACTGGATCAAGTTTGCTCCAAAATGGCGGATGCGTCGGCTCCTCTACTACAGGGGCCTTAATCAGAGTCACACCGTAAGGTGCTTGTTAGATATTCTCATATAAATAATAGACAATGATCAAGTAACCCGCGAGTTTCAACAATGAAAGTCGCGCCACGGCATGATCATTTGATAACATGTTTTGGTAATGTTTCACATGCAGGGAAAGGCTTTATTGTGACCAGGCTGAACTCGATCCGGTCACTTAACTGTTTTACTGGTGTGTCATTTCAGGAGAAAAAAGAAACGAAAGAATGGTCAACAATGAACGCTACCTACTGGAGTTTAAGGTTAATCCACTGGATTTAGGGTTACCATTTCAACCAGCAAAATATGACTAAACAGGCAATGGCTTCGTTCAAATGTATAAGCAGTTTTCACCCGTCATACCCTGACGGACGACTTTCTAGTTAGAAATAATAAAGCCGATAGCTAATAGTCATAATGTGCGTTTGAGCAGTGGCTTGTTGTCATTAAATTTGGCAAATACCCAAGAACGGAAGATGTTTTAGAGCGTTAGAGCCCAACTCAAAATATTCATCAGTAAATGTTTCTAAAAATTATAATTATTTTTAAATGCAATGATTGTGCATAAACTTACCTTTCTAAACATATCTTCAGCCTTTTTGAGGTCAAAGCGCCTTGCTGCAATGGAAAAAAAAATGCATAAGCTTTAAGAAGTTTTAAATTATGACATTCAACGGCAAAAAGGACTTCTTTTTTTCTTTTGAAAATACCACAGTAAAAGAAAGTTAACCTGAATGTATGAGAAGAAAAGTACTCCCCCCCCCCCCGCGTTGTTAGTAGGCAAAGTAAAATAGTTAACATAACTTACCTTTTCCAAAATGAACAAATTGGAAATTTGTTTTGAAACTCGCAGTTTATAAAGCAAAAACCAACGTAATTTATAATAAATCTTGCACTGAAACATATTTATTTTTGGCAGTAAACTCGTTAAGGGTGGTTTTTTTCCCAGGCAGAAAACTTGAAATGGAAATAAAACACAAAAAAAAGTCTTTAATATTCATGTAATTTGCTATATTTGAAAGAATATTATAGCATTAATGCTTGAGATTTCTTCCTTGTGGCCACCGCGAGAGTTAGGGGATGAAATGGGTTCAGTGACTTTCCACCGGTAATTTTTCGAAGCTGAAATTCCAAAAAGTGCAATTTAAGATGACCTTCATGATGTTAGGGAAAGGGGCTTTCGAAACACTCCCCACGGAATTATTACGAAGTCGAAGTTCTAAAGCGCAATTTTAGAATCCCGCTTTCAACGGAAAAGGGAAAGCGGATCCTCCAAGCATGAGTAAATCCGATACGCAATAAGAGGAAAGTTAAAACAACAACCGCCCCTACTTTGAAACGAGTTGATGTGTGCATCATATGACTTCCTTTTACCCCAACTTAATGTTACTTCCCCATTATTGGCAATTTTAATGTGATTCAATAGTTAACTCTATAAATATCACCAACAGAGTGGCCAAATTGAAACCAGATTTAAAAATAAATAAATATATATATTTTTTAAATCGCCAAATTTATCGCCAAGTTGGCGACAAAACTTGGCGACCAAAAGACTGGCGATATATCGCCACGTGTTCGCCAAATTAAACACCACTTGAGTTTGCATCGAAATTAACAATGATTTCCCCCAAAAAAGAGGCAAACGCCCCCTTTAGAAACACCCGATTGCATCCAAAAGGGGAGGTGCGGAACTAGACTTCACTAGGAGTCTACGTACCAAATTTCAACTTTCTAGAACATACCGTTCTTGAGTTACGCGACATACATACGCACATCGCACATACATACGGACGTCACGAAAAAAGTCGTTGTAATTAACTCGGGGATTGTCAAAATGGACATTTTGCGTGTCTATACGTTCTTAGGCACTTATCCGCGTGTGGTCGGGTTGAAAAAAAGAAAAAAACTGAACATTCATTCGGGGGTGAGCAAAATGGAAATTAAGGTCGATTTTTGAGTGAATTTTTTTTTGCTAATACAATACTTCCTTTTTACTTCCTTTTACAAAAAAGGAAGTATTGTATTCGCGAAAAAATTTTCACTCCAAAATTGGCCATAATTTCCATTTTGCTCACTCCCGAATGAGTGTTGAGTTTTTCTTTCGACCCTATCACACGTGGATATATGCCTAGGAACGTACAGACACCTGAAATATCCATTTTGACGATCCCCGAGTTAATTACAACGAGTTTTCTCGAGACGTCTGTATGTACGTATGTAAGGTCGGATGTGTGTATATGTGTATGTATGTCGCATAACTCAAGAATGAATGTCCTAGAAAGTTGAAATTTGGTACTTATACTCCTAGTGTGGTTTAGTTGTGTACCTCCCTTTTTGGTTGCATTCGTATGCTCCAAAAGTGGTCTTTTGCCCCTTTTTTGAGGCGAAATCATTGTTAATTTCGATGTAAACTCAAGTGATGTTATAATTTGGCGGACACTTGGCGATATAACGCAATCTTCTGGTCGCCAAGTTTTCTCGCCAACTTCGCGACAAATTTTGCGATTTTTTTTTTTTTTTACTTTTTTTTTTTTTTTTTTGTTTTTTGTGACCTTACTTTTTGAAACACCTACGTCGTAAGAAGGCTTTGTTTTGCGATTCGGAAGTCTGATGCAGGTTCTAGTTGGCTTCTGAATAACTGCCATATTCACCAGCCGAATCAGGCCCTAGTCAGGCACTCAAGCCTCCCGATTAGTTGAAGGCCTCCAAGAGGCCATTCAAATTTTTTATTGAGGTTCAACTCGGCTGGTGAATATTGCTCTGATTCCGAAAACTGGTGGACGGGCAATGACATGATTATCTTCTTACCTCTAAGGAACTGAAGCAGGAGTCTGTCATCGTGCTTTGGCTTTAAGACGTCGGAAAGAATTCGGCGAAACTGGAAGGAAATTATAAAATAAAATTAACAGAACGAAACGAAAACACATTATGTTGTTCACATTACTGGACTCACATGAACTTAAAACTTTGTCGCTTTGTTTTAACAGTATGTCGGGAAAGTTTATTTGGGTATAAACAAAGCCTAACAGTTTCATTCAACGTTGCTGATTTTATGAGATAAAAAATATATTTTTGATCTCTGCCCGCAGCGGTACTGTTAAATTTTCGCCACGGAGAGATAGCGGATGACAATGAAACGGAAACATTTGTATCATTTGTTCCTTTCTTCTATATCTAATATATAGAAGAAAGTATTGGATTCGTGCAAATTTTCGAATTTGGAATTTTGACGGATTCGGACGTTTTGAGGTGTGCTGAGTCCATTTCGACTATTTTTGGAAAATGTCTATCTGTGTGTGTGTGTGTGTGTGTGTGTGTGTGTGTGGTGACCAGTTTTTATGACCGCTCTACAGCTCATACTACCTCATGAAATCGAACGAAATTTGGTACACATATGTGCCCCTATGTGAATTTGTGCCCATTGGTTTTTGGCACGAATTCCTCCAAGGGGGGTGGAGCAATGGGACGTTTTTCGAGTTACGCGTGCTTGCTATTCCTCAGGAAGTAACTGGCGGAATCAAACAAAATTTGGCCCATATGTTGCCATTAACAGGAACAGGTGCTGATTCAATTTTGGTGTCAATAACTTAAACGGGGGTTGAGCTATAGAGCGTTTTTTGTCGTCAATTGTGACTGCTGTATCTCAAGAAATAATGAACGGAATGAAAGAAAACTTTATCGGCAAGTAGCCCTTAGTGGGTATAAGAGCTGATTTTATTTTGGTGTCAACAGCTAAAAAGGGGGTAGCGCAATCGCCTGTTCTTTTTTTCCATTGTGAGTGCCCTATCTCAAGAAGCAATGCTACGTTCTGGTTGAAATTTGGAATATATGTGAATCCATATGTAAACAGGCTTTGGTTCAATTTTGACGCCAATCGCTCCAAGAGGTGTTTATTTTATTTTATTTATTTTATTTATTTATTTATTTTTTTTTTTTTTTTGGCGAATGAAAATAGCTTTATTAATGCAACAATAAGAAAGATAAATCGTAATAGATTGTCGTCTGCGTATTTCTCGTGATTTTAATTGTATGGAAATGACCGGAAATATTATCTCAATGATTTAAAATTTTTAACTGTTGCCATTTTATGTTTGTTAACGAATAAAATATTTAATTAATTCAAGCAAGGCTTTTAAAATAACTTTCAATTTTCGCTCTTTGCTTTGCTTTTGTATTAATTCAGACATTGGGATGATCGTCAAGTTTTTGCATGCGTAATTTTGTTTTTGTTGGAAATATTGCTTCCTCGTCAAGCATGGGGAGGGATTAGAAAAAAAAGAAAAATATAGAAGAAAGTTTCGTGATGGCCACAACATACTAGTTTTTATTTGGCAATAGATAGGATCAGCGAGAAAGTGCCTCTTTCTACTCATTGAGAAGAGATATAATGGTGGGAATGAAGCTTTTCTTTCGTGAAGCCCACACCCCAAGTCACATGACAGATTTTAAAGCAAAGCATTGGAAGAAGTCAGGTTTCTTTCGCTTGTTTCACGCAGAACGTGCCAACCATTCGTCGTTGATGAGTCACGTGACTTGGCGTCATTAGATCAGCTTTTGCTAAGCCAATGATTGGAACTGTTCCCTCCATTTTATTCCTGTCTAAGTTCCTACTCGACGCTTTCTGGCTGATTCTATCTGTGACAAATGATGTTTCCGCTTTAAGGTCATCCACCATCTCTCTGTGGTCAAGCTTTAGTCGATTAGCCTGTCACATGATTGAAATTAAATGATCACTTACCTCCTCGAGATCCCGCGCTTGACTCGGGCTTAGATCCTCCAAGTGGCCGCTCATTTTGAAATCTTTTCGTCACCGCTTCTCACCCATTCGACTTTGCAATTACCTGCAAACAAATGTGCATCATGGATTAAAAAAAAAAAATTAATTTACAACAAAATAAGTAGTCACTTAAAACATTGCTAAGACTGCCATTGGTGTGTCTCCTTAAAGTCGTATTCATCAACCAGTTTAAGCCTCCGTTAGACAACCGAACCACCGATTATAGCCTTCTTATGGCTCATTCATTGGCCGATTCGAACATCCGTTAGATATTGGAATCACCGATTGTAGCCTTCTTACGGCTTATTCACTGGCCGATTCGAACATCCATTAGACAATGGAATCAACGATTGTAGCCCACTTACGGCTTATTCACTGGTCGATCAGTTTCAGCCTCCGTTAGACAACCGAACCACTGATTGTAGTCTTCTTATGGCTTATTTCACCGGTCGATTCGAACATCCGTTAGACATTTGAATCACCGATTGTAGCCTTCTTACGGCTTATTCAATGGCCGATTCGAACATCCATTAGATATTGGAATCGCCGATTGTAGTCTTCTTACGGCTTATTCAATGGCCGATTCGAACATCCATTAGACATTTGAATCACCGATTTTAGCCTTCTTATGGCTTATTCACTGGCCGATTCGAACATCCGTTAGACATTGGAATCAACGATTGTAGCCTTCTTTCACGGTTTATTCACTGGTCGATTAGAACATCCGTTAGACATTGGAATCACCGATTGTAGCCATCTTACGGTATTCACTGGCCGATTCGAACATCCGTTAGACATTGGAATCACCGATTGTAGCCTTCTTACGGCTTATTCACTGGCCGATTCGAACTGCAGATTGAAACCATATTCAACTTTTTTGAATGCTTCATTCTGTGACTCGGGTATGTGACAGTGGTTCAAGTTGGCTGATGAAAACGCCATTAGTGACCTATGACCTTGTCATTAGTGTGGTACAGCCTCGTCTGGGGTACCCTGAAGCATGGAATTGCCCCCACAGACTCATTCATCTCTGCTCTTCGGTGCGTTTCAAGTATCAAATTAGAAAAAGAATATTAGAAAAGAAACGAAAACGACAGATTGAACTTTATGGTCAACATTCAAAAACTAAAAAACGTTTCCATCACATTTACCCTTTTCAGATTATAGGTAATGGGGGGGGGGGAGCGTCATCAACTTGAAATGATATTCAAAATCTTGGTATGTACTTGCCTTTGTTGCAATAGGTTCTTAAGATATGAACCTACATTAGTACATTATTATTAAAAAAAAAATTCTTACTTACAAAATTGGTTTTATTAAGTTTTGGAAAAAGGAAGTTATCTTACTACACCCTGTATTCTATATAGTTGATGTATTCATTCATATGGGTTCATTTAGGTACGTACTTGATTCTAATATTTGATGAAACAAAATGAAAAGAAATTCTCGGTTCATCACTCGAGTATTCGCTTGATGAGAAAAACACTCACAATTCAACTACGCCAACTAGCAAACCGATGATCCCGCGAATCAAAGACTAATTTTTGCATAACACATCGGGCAGCAAGAGAAAATTGCAAGGAGAATAATAAATTTAGGTTCAAGGTTTATTTATTTATTGAGCAATCACGATTGCTTATTGTTCTCACTTGACTGTTTTGATGTGCTATCATTACATTTTCCCGCCAGCACCCTCTGCAACATCACCGTCGACCGGCTCCTTACAATGCTGCTCCTCTAGCGAAAACCGTCTCCAGGTTGCATCCATATCCTACACACACGCGCATACATACACAACTGCGCACACACAAATATGTACACACACACACACACAAACACATACATACACACAAACACATACATACACACACACGCATACATACAGACACCTACACATACATACAGGCACCTACACATACACACACCTACACACAACTACCACACACTCATCACACTCATGCCTGCACACAGACACAAACACATATGCCTACACACACATACACATTCCCCACCACACACAAACATTCATACACACAACTACCCACACACTCATACCTGCACACAGACACAAACACACATACCTACACAACCATGCACATACCCCTACACACAAACACACATACACCCCACACACAAATTAAACACACATGCCTACATACACACACACTTGTGATTGCGAAAAACATAATTTGAATTCAAGAGATCAAAATTCAAATTATTTTTTTTTTATTTTTGTTTTGTTTTAATCCATCTGTATTTTGGTTATTTAAGTCATTATTGTTTCACCTCGTTGGAGCTCATGGACGAACACAATTATTTTTTTCTCTCAATTGTTGACTTTACAGCTGAATCTTTCTGCCAAGAGCGGATACAAGGAAGGGGCCTCCTTCAGCCGAGATACTAGAACTTTTTTTCAGGTTCATTTTCGATAATGAAGTTCCAGAAACGCAATTTTTAGTAGTCACCGATGATGTTAGGAAAATTGGAACTCTTCCCCAAAATTCTTCTGGAAATGAAGTCTAGAAAACGCAAAGCACATCCACTTATAACTCTAGGGATAGGCATCAGAACTTTCTACAAATATTTTTTCTAATTTGAAGTGCGAAAGAACTCCGTTTTAGACGATCTTAGACGATATTAGAGATGGGTTAGAGGGCTCCTTCTGGATATTTTTCGAATCTGAAAACTAAGAAACACAGCTGTAGGATGTCTTTGATTACGTAAGAGCAAGCGATGTGGTTTAGTACACTCTTGAGAAAATTTTTAGAAATTGAAGTTTTAAAAAGTAAAGAGTAAAAAATAACAGCTTCCTCCTTGAAAATTTTTTAGATCCTCCCTTGCTTTCAGCATTGAAAAAGGGTTTTTTGAACATGTGTTAGAGCGTTATTTCCCTTATTATTAGCAGACAAAGCTTTGTTAAAAACCACTTTTTAGAGTCCAGTAATAAAGGAAAATAAGAGTCATGGTCACAAATTTGTTTCTACTATCTTAAAAAGTAATTTCATGCACTGAAAGCGTGCTTTTCTCTAATCCTTCAGATAGGAGTCATCCAAGCGGAGCACATAGGATTGCACAATTCTAAATGACCAATCACAATCAAAGGTAATTCTAAACCAATCATTTACTAAACTGGCAAGCAGTGCCTGAAGTCGAAGATACTTTCTCTTAGATTACGGTTCGACAAAACTCGTGCACTTTGGGACAAAACGTTTTCGTGGGCGTTTTTCAAGCAACCGCGACCAGCTTTTGGGTTATATTCCAGAAAAAGAGTGCAGATATTACGTGAATCATTTCTTCCATAATGACGTTACACTCGACCGCATGCGGAAATTTTCCTTCAAGAAAGTCATCAGTAACAATGTAAAGGTCAAAATCGAACGATCGACAATCGATATTTTCTCTTTTAATATATGTTATTGTTTTTTTTTAAGAAGATTTTAAAGCAGTTCAGGAAAATGTTCTTTTAAAAAGTTAAAAGAAGCTAATTTACTACTGCAAAACCAAGACAATTCATAGAATTTTTTTTAGGGTGACTAGTGACTTGTCTTTTTTAATTTCCTTTACTTTAATTGAAAAAAAATAAACTAAATAAATTATCAAATTTAATACTAAGTTATTGAGTAAAGATTTTGTGATGCCTTGAATTCAGTTCAGAATCGCCAAATTTAAAAAGCTTTTAATTTTTATTCTTTTACTAACGTAAAAAAAAAATACTTAATTTGAATTTTTGGCATCTTGAATTCAAATTATGTTTTTCCCAATCACGAGCGTGTGTGTATAATGCGCGTGTGTGTTTGTGTAGGCGCATGTGTGTGGGTGCGTGTGTATGTATGCATGTGTGTGCATGTTGTGTACGCAGTGCTGTGTGTGTAGGCGTTCGTGTGTGTATGTATGCATGTGTGTGAGTGTTGTGTATGCAGTGCTGTGTGCGTACGCGCGTGTGTGTAGGCGTTCGTGTGTGTGTGTAGGTGTGTGAGTTTGTATGCACGTGTGTGTATGCGTGTGTGTGTAGGATATGGACGCAACCTGGAGACTGTTTTCGCTTGAGGAGCAGCATCGTGAGGAGCCGGTCGACGGTGATGCTGCAGAGGGTGCTGACAGTAAAATAAAATGATAGCACGCCAAAACAGTCAAATGAGAACAATATGCAATCGTGATTGCTCAAAAAAAATTATTTATTTTTTAATTGGTAGGTAGTGAGTCAGCTGATATATCACCATTGCTGGTGCTATTGAATAAAAAAGTTTATGCATCAATCATTTACAAAGCATGTGAATTCATACTTCTTCCCCCCCCCCCCTTCTACCTCCGCCTTCCTTAAAGATGACTCCTGCTGATATTTCTCAGGTCCTTGCCTTGAAAATAAGTCCAGGCGAGAGGCTCTAGTCCACTGAAGATTGAAAAATCCTCCTTGAAAACGAACAGTTGCAGATAAAGTCGTGCAAAAAACATTTCACATAAAAGTTCTACAATATGGAAAAACGCAGCAGGCTGTAATGAAAAACGATATTACTGGTTTTCCTTCCTCCAAAAATTTTAAACTACATCTTTTCTTTACTAATAATAAAGCTGAATGTCTGGATCTCTGTCCGGATATCTGTCAGGATGTCAGTGACGCACATAGTGCCTAGACCGCTCGGCCGATTTTCATGAAATTTGGCACAGAATTAGTTTGTAGCATGGGGGTGTGTACCTCGAAGCGATTTTTCGAAAATTCGATTTTGTTCTTTTTCTATTCCACTTTTAAGAACATTTTACCGAGAAAATTATCATAACGTGGACGAGCAAATTATCATAACGTGGGCGAACAAGTTATCATAACGTGGACGAGCAAATTATCATAACGTGGACAAGCAAATTATCATAACGTGGATGAGCAAATTATCATAACTTGGACGAGCAAATTACCATAACGTGGACGAGCAAACAACCATGACATGGGCAAGCAAATGAACATACCAAATTGGCGAGAAATTCATCGTCCAATATTTGTAAATATACAGGTACAAACCAAATGACTTTTTAATTTTCTACTACGGGCAAAACCGTGCGGGTACCGCTAGTACAAACATAAAGCTTAGAGGTCAGGAGAGATCCAGGTTTTAGTTCTGGAAGAGACCGTTTTTGGAAGAGAGAGAGAGAGGGTGGGGCATGAGTGTCAGTTTTGAGCATAAAAAAGGAGCATATTAGGGTTAAATTTTTTGAAATATTAATCTCCGAAACGCAGCTTTAGGCTATACTCGATCGCTTAAAAGAGGGCCATTCGCTCCCTTAGGATCCACAAGCCAGCTTGGGGAATAGCTTTACATTTCTTTCTTTTTTCCCTACCTAACGACTTTTACCCATTTTCCATTGACACATGCAATCGGCAACGAAGTCATACTTTTTCAGGATAGAAATTAAAGCACAAGCAAAGGGTTTTTAAACACCAGTCGCATGATCTACATTTCTTTCAATATTTTATTTCATCAATCTTCTCCCAATTTTAGAACTTCTGCGGAAATATTTCAGTTTATACATACATATATATATATATATATATATATATATATATATATATATATATATAGTGGAATTTTCGCTTACAAGTTAAGAGCATGAGCAAAATTCAAATTATCAGTCAAATTTTTGTATTGAAATTACTTTTTTTAATGATTACTAGCTGCATTGCCCGGCTTTGCCCGGTCTACCTTGAAAATAAAAATTGTGTCAAGTGACGTATATTCAACAATCAGGCGTAAAAAAAAAATAAAAAAAACATCATGATTTCCCTTCCAAACAATGACGGCAGATATAAAATACTTTTAAGAAATTAAATCCAGAAAGATGGATTTAAAATACGTAGCCATGGAAACACAAAATAAAATAAGTTTGAGGAATTAAAATGCAAAAGAAAATGGTTCACAATTTGAATGGAATCGAGATTTCTTAAACTTGATTTAAAAACGCTTGTAACTTTTTTCCTTTCGAGATAAAAGCTTATTTTTGCGACCATAGGTCGAGTTTGATCTGGAGTAAAAAAGGTAACTTTTTCCAATGGCGTCAAAAAGAAAACTGTGGGACAATTCCTTCACTTTTGATTGATTTATTTAATGAAGAAAGTAGTGCCTAAATTTCAGCTAAGCCTAAAAAAATTCGAGCTAAAAGCGCAAATAACTCCCGCCGTAATAAAGTTAGAGAATTGAAACAAATTGCGTAGAACGCGGAAAATTCTACCCTTTCTAATGATATGTAAAATTAATATGTGCAAGTAATTTTTTGCCCCCATATTTGAGAATTTATGGGAAAATTGGACGTAAATTTGAATAAAAAAAGATCTATTCATCGAATTTTATTCGAACTGGTCTGCAAACCTTTTCAGGACTTAAAGGAACAAAGTGTGAAAATTTCAGCGCAATCGGCCGGGTAGTTCTCGAGTTTTGCGAGTTCAAACACACAGACGCTTTTTGGGGACTTCATTTTATACTATGTAGAGATTATGAATCATCAACAAAGATTTGAAATAATGATTTTTTTTTTAAATAATCAATTGATTTAAATCATCCATAGTAAAACGCGCTCACGATTTGTGTCCTTTCGTGATCTGATCGCTACTGAAGGCGATCAACTTTTTAAAAGCAATCAATTAATAAGGCAACATAGATGTATTTTAGCAATGATATTAAAAGTAAATAAATAAAAATAACAGAAAAAAAAAAACAATCATCAGTTTTAACCAAATGAAAATGACATCTGAAAAAAACCTGTCTTTTCCTCCTCCCCCCCCCCCCCCCCAAACGTAATTTAATTATTTTATTTTTTACACAATTAGAAGGAAAAAAAACACTTTTATTTCTAAAACTGACAGATGAATAACGAATCATTTTCGAAAAATTATAGATTACTTTAATTTCCAAAGGTCATACCATTCTCTAGTGGCAAGGTACATGCATTAAATGAAAGGTAAAAGTAGTTGAGTTATACAATAAATGGGAAAAAAAAATACAAAAATGCAGCTATTGTATGAGAAAGTAGAGAAAAAGCTTATCAAACTTCTGTTACCTAACGTGTCGTGTCTAATATGCGTGACGGTGGACTGGTTTAGTGACAGTCACGTGCCATGTTATGTCATAATGAAGGTTGCCGAAAGGTGGTGGGGATTTACGCAAAGCGATTTTGTGGGTCGATAATTGTCCTCGCTTCTGGAAAGGCTTAAGAAGTGGTTTAAGCGACTAACATTCCATTTTTTGCCGCGTTTTTACAATCTTTAAAATAATGTCGTTTGAAGCAGCGATTCTCAACGTTGGTCCGGCGGACAGGCACACAGTGGGGCGAAAACGCCAAAAAGCGCTTATAAATGGGTTTTTTTTTTCCTATGATAAACCAATTGAGGATTAAGGGGACCGTAGACCTTCCAAATAGCTCAAATCGGTCAAAAATATGATTTTTATTCCGTTTAAGTAACAATATATGAAGTGTGCTGAATCGTATGAAAAAACCTCTTGTTGATCTGATGTTTTATCGCGAAGTTATATGCGTTTAAAAAAGAGTAAACAGAGCGTATTTTCCATTAAAATGGCTGTAAAACATATTAACAAAGTCGAAAAACTAAGTAAAACTATGTGTCAAACATGTAAACTAAGTTTCAATAAACTCTTACATTGGTATTAATGTCAAATTTTTAGTCATCGTGAAAATATCTTTCGGGAGGTATTAAAATACGACGAACATGAAATGTAGTTGAAATTAGACTTTAACGTCACTTATCTCGGACTGGAAAATTTGATGCGACACAGACTGAAAAAAGCTCCATGCTTCAAATTTCGGATCATGATACTTTGGTAGTAGTTTGATAAAACTGGATATGCATTAAAGTTTAAGAGAATTTTATGTTGCTTAAAAATATTGAAGTTTTGATTTTTATGTAATATTCGCAACGAAAACTATTGCTTTACGCGAAAAAAAATACCGTGCAGTTAATAATGGACCAATCCTTAAATGGATACCCAATGTTCTTGGCAATGTTCTGTTCTTTGATAAAATGCAAATTGTTTCAGAAAAGAGAAAAAATTGAGTCGCATGGAGCATTTTAAAATTTTTATTTTAAATTTCAAAATTTTTAATTTTAATTAAATACTAGCAAAAATACCCGGCGTTGCCTGGGTCAGTAATAATTATGACAAACAATAGTTACTTGCTCCTGTTTTCTTTTTTAAGCGAAAGAATTTAAAACAAACCTCTTTGACGTGATTAAAAATCGAGTTTCTTCCTTACTCATTGATTGTACTAAAACAACAATAAGTATAAAGAACAAAATAGTATTCAATTAGAAACGAAAGCACGACATTTAAGCATATACAAATTTGAAGAATTTCCGAAATATGAAATTAAGCTTTACATATTTAAAAAGATTTATCTGTTAGTACTTTTTTTTAAAATCTAAAACCTTCTCTGTATGGCTATTGATGTACGAACTGTTTTAAAAAATGTAGCCGCCCGTGTTCCCCTTACACTTGCTTTAGTTATTTTGGGAAATTTCAATTTTTGTGGACACTTGGTGCTGTTTAAAATCTTACCAAATTTGCAAGAATCATTTTGGGACACTTTCGATAATCCTCCCCCCTCCTTGCTAATTTTTATTATAGAAATATTGTTGCCAGATGCTGAGATACTTTTGGTCAAAATAAACTGGCGCTATACGGTTTCATCCGAAATGTTTCCAAAATAAGTAGTAAAATTTGGCGATTGTTTCAAATCGTGCAAAAAGAAAAATTAATGGAAGTTTTTGTGCGGTTTATGGATTTGGACTATTTAGTTGTTGAATTATTCTTACACAGTATTTTTTTAAAGTATCTTTGATTGGCGATATTTTGTTTATATGGTGAAAGCTGAGAAACATTATTACGTAGTCTTTGGGCTCAAAAACAGCGACAGTGGAAAAAACTGCCAAATGCATCAGCTACTGAAATCTTTCTGAAAAAATTCTGGCGATATTTCTGCTGGTTGGTTGGATATAGTGAGCAAGTGTCCAATCAGCATAAATAATAATAACAAACCATTAATTACATAAGTTTCCTTTAAAAGTAAAATGATCAGCCAAATCCATTTATTTTTAGCCAATCCTGTGGGAAAACGTTGCTTTAAGATTTGACTTGAGAAAAGCCTCAAAAAGTCAGACGAAACGCAAAAATATTCAACAATACAACAATTCTTCGGAGTTGAGATGACACACTAAATAATGACTTGGGTTGATGAAAGCCTTCGAACAGGGAACAAAAAAGCTCATAACTCGTTTTTTATACAACTTAGAAACTTCGAACAGATGCTATCTTCAGCAGAAAAATTGGCGCTTTCGATGGACATATAATGTTAATATGTGCATGTTTTTTTCCACCCCCATATTGGGGCATTTATGCGAAAATTGGGACTAAAATTGGAATAAAAAGGGAACTATCAATCGGATTTTTTTCGAACTGGTCTATAAACCTTCCCAGTACCAAACTGAACAAATGGTGAAAGTTTCAGCCAAATCTGCCGGGTAGTTTCTGAGATCTTAGGGAACAAATTTACCAAACTCCATTTTTATATATATAGATTTATATTGTTGCATTTTTTTCCCTTGATATTTTGCATGCTAATAAACTTACTAACTTTAATGCCAAGTTTCATATTTCAAAATTAATAAACAAAAGAAAAAGCTTTCAAGGTCCACCGTCCCCTTAATAAATTTGCACAGGACTGGAATTTTAGATCGCTTCGTCCACTACAAAACTGAAGGGAGCCTTTAGAAAGTTGAAGAACCATGAATGCGGGAATTTACAAAACTTGCTTTTAAGCTGTCTATAATTTTTTTTTCCTATAGGCGGGTATATTTAATTTCTCTCGTGACCAACGATAGTAATAGGACGAAAAAAAATGAGTAATTGAATTCTCAAACCGAAAATCGGTTTTGACCAGCACCGAAAACTTGGGAATTCAAGGTTATTTTTTCAAAACACTACAAAAAAATGTCCTCTTATGTCCTCTTAGAAATTAATATTAATTAGTCATAAATGGTCTGTAGAAAGACCCTGAAAAAGAATTAGTCGCGTAAACCTGCGAACTTTGAACCCTGAGCTCAAGCAAATCGAGAAAAATCCATAACATGTCTGTGTAAACAAACAAGCGAGTGAGATTTAAAAACACTTTTAAATCGCTTTTTGGGCCGTGGTAGCCCGATCCGTAGAGTGTCAGATTCGGGACCAGAGGGTCCTGGGTTCGAACCTCGATGGTCGAAGACCCACCGTCGTCATTAAAGGATACTGGGCGACGTTAAATATGCTCGTGGTCTCAATGTCCTCCAAGTGAAACGAAACCTCTGGGGGTGCTAGTACTAGGTAGAGCTATTAGCTCCTGGACTAGTTCTAAATTCTCATTAACTGTTCGATCCGGTGATGGTGCTGCCATCTATCGGTATATAAAATAATGGAGGCAAGGCACTTAGTATGCAGTCCTCGACATAAATACAGTTGTAGTCAGTTGTGACTCGGAATAGGAAATCGCTTTTTGGCGTTTTCGCCCCACTGTGCGGCACTGGTTTGCAGAAAAATTAGAACGTCGGAGATTTTTGCTCGTCCAATGCTAGAGTGCTGAACTGATTTTTTTTTTTTTGGGGGGGGGGGGATTCTTAATTTACCGTGTAAAACTTCGAATTTTACGGAAAATGTCTGCATCTATTTAAAATATACATTAGGATCAGTAACAAAAATCAATATTGCAATACTGTCTTCAAATTGGATTAAACATTAATCGGACAATACTTGCCGAATAAGGACATTTTTGGGAGATCGCAGGGACATTCCATGACCTCCCATCGGGGCACCCCGGAGCTGAGCACCGGTGAGATTAAAATTTAAACAATGAATGTTGCATCAAAAGAACTTCCTCGAGAAAATATCCATACAATATATTTTTTTTCACCTAACAAACAATCAGGGGCGCCCCGTTCCCCAATTTTTGGTAGGGCGGAAATTCTCAATTCACTGACTAGAACTCCAAATTTCGTCGAATGATGACTTCTGCCGAATCGTCAGACAAAATTTGCCGAATACGGAAATTTTGGGGAGGTCACAGTGACTTCCCATCGGGACGCCCCTGCAGACAATGCTTGATCTTTCTTTACTGATAATAAAGCTGAATGTCTGGATGTCTGTCAGGATCTCTGCCTGGATGTCTGTGACGCGCATAGCGCCGAGACCGGTCGGCCGATTTTCATGAAAATTGCCACAAAATTAGTTTGTAGCATGGGGTGTGCACCTCGAAGCGATTTTTCAAGAATTCGATTTTGTTCTTTTTCTATTCCAATTTTAAGAACATTTTACCAATCTGTAATTTGTGCGTTTTTTACTTCATCATCCATTATTTATAAATATGTAGGCTAACCAGGATTCGTACTAAATTTCAGAAATTAAATGGAGGAGTTTTGAAGGAGAAAAATGAGATTTTGAAGGAGTACATACTAATGGAGTGTCCTTAAATGTTGTCGCAATTTTTTTTCAACATTTTTGACCCCCTACCCTCTTTGTCACAAAGTGTCACATTTCATCTTACTCCTCCTCTTGTCACATTTCATTTTTATAAACACATTGTTACAATGTGTGATGTCACTTGTCACCCTCTCTCTTCCTTTGTCACAATTTCATGAACCAGTCTCCCCCTCAAGACATGACATCACTTGTGGATGACCCATTTAACAATATTATAACTGCCATTTGCTAAACAATTATGTTTTTAACACAATCACTTAATATAGTACATATGCTTATGTATCTTTAAATAATAATTAGAGAAACCGACTTTTGCAGCTGCGAGTGTGGTGGAAGGACATGCAATGATCATGAAAAAATAGCCAAGCCCCATTTAAGCATGTTTTACTTCAATTATGAAATGTCTTAGTCATCTAATAATATTGTTACAAATTCTGTAAATAGTAATTATTGTAGTAACGTAACCTGTAAATAGTTTCCCGTAATGAATATACAACCCCTTTTTCATATGGCTAAAGTATACGACCCCTATTTCCTTTTTGTTCATTGATAAAATTTGATAACGGTCTACTACTTTACAGAAGCGTGTGGAATATTGGAGAAATTTCTTTTCGGTGTATTTAAGCCGTTAGCGATGGATAAACAGTTAGTTTCGATTGATATTTCGAACTGAGAGCATTTTGCTCTGTTTATAGCGAGGCATTTCGCTGTGTTGTTTTCGTATTTGGAAGTAAATACGTGTGTAAACGTTGAGTTTACGGTGTTGTGTGATAATTGCTTAATTGCTGATGAATAATTTAGCAGTTGTTGAAGATCTTTCCTGTACATAGTGTAAATAAATTTCCTGTGTTTTTATCAACGTGTGCCCAACGTGGGGCGCCAAATTGTAACGGATTCGGTGCGACTTCCACTTTCTTGAAATGAAAACACAGTTCTTGATAAAAGCACAGGAAATTTATTTACAATATTTTCACCCCTTCATCACGCTTATACCTTTGCCATTGTGACAACGTTAAGTTGTCGATCGAAGTATTTCAAGTTACTGTCATAGAGGAAGACGATGTAGTCTTCAACTAAAAAAGAAGGAGTCTGAAGGAGTTCAAACCAAAATGAAGGAGTTTGAAGGGCCCTTCAAAAAAATTTCCCAATTGAAGGAGTATTGGAGGAGTTTTGAAGGAGCGTACGAACCCTGGCTAACCAAATGACCTTTTAATTTTCTACTACGAACAAGCAAAGCCGTGCGGGTACCGCTAGTTTATAATAAATGACCTATAACAAAAACATTGATTTTAGTTCAGACAGTTTAATTGATTGTTCTGCACATCATTTATTAGAGCTAAGTCATTTGTTGTAATTAAACACTCACTCATCATTCGAAAAATCAATCTGTCGGCGCATCCGAACAACTTTATGTGCAGGAGGCTACCGGCAAACTTCCAAATACGACAGTTCTTAAAAATAAATTTCCATTGTTTCTTCTTAATGAAATTTTCACAAGACAGAAACATGTGCACGAAAAGGGATAAAACCTTTCGTTTCATGTCCATTGTATCAAGAATCAATTCCCTATCCTCACTTAATAACGATGAAGGTAAATTGAGGAAAAGTTTCACTTATGACTTTGTTTAAACATTTCCGACATGAGTACAAAACAGGACAATCTTCTGTCGAATAAAAAACGATTAAAGGAGTATGATTTATTTTCTTTAATTCCCAGCATTATTTTTTTTCACCTTGGCCACAAAATTATCATTTAAAGCTAAATATTTCTACGATTGCATGAGATGGCTTAGATGCCTGATCAAATACGGATTATGTGCATATGCAATTGCATATTTTTGCTTCTTTTGATGTTAATGCACATAACTGCATTAAAGAAGCAAATTTTCAAAACAACGGCATACTGCGTTTTCGTTCGCTTTTAAATTTTTATTTTACTTTTCATAAAAGAAAGAGAGTACAAAAATCTTTTTTATTCTACACCAGCGGTACCTGCACGGCTTTGTCCGCAGTAAAAAGGTCATTTGTTTCGCCTGTATACTTACAAATAATGGATGATGAGTTTGCTCGCCCATGTTATAGTAGTTCGCTCGTCCACGCTATGATAATATGATCGTCCATGTTATGATATTGTGCTCGGTAAAATGTTCTGAAAATTGGAATAGAAAATCAACAAAATCGAGTTTTCGAAAAATCGCTTCGTGGTGCATACCCCCATGCTACAAACTAATTTTGTGCCGAATTTCATGAAAATCGGCCGAAAGTTCTATGCGCTACGCACATCACAGGCATCCAGACGGAGATTCAGACTTTCAGCTTTATTATTAGACAAGTGGTACCCGCACGGCTTTGACCGTAGTAGAAAATTAAAAGGTCATTTGGTTCGTTTGTATGTTTACAAATAATGGATGACGAATTTCTCGCCATTCTGCTATGTTCATTTGCTCGTCAATGTTACGGTTCCACGTTATGATAATTTTGCAATTTACTCTTCCACGCTGTGATAATTTGCTCGGTAAAATTTTCTTAAAACTGGAATAGAAAAAAAAACAAAATCGAATTTTCGAAAAATCGCTTCGAGTTGCACAACCCCATGCTACGAACTAACTTTGTGCCAAATTTCATGAAAATCGGCCGAACGGTCTAGGCGCTGTGCGCGTCATAGACATCCAGACAGACAGAGATCCAGACAAAATTTCAGCTTTATTATTAGTAAAGATAAGATAGGGATAAAGATTAGGAATGAGTCCCGTTGGTTTTTCTACAGACACCACATTATTTGTGCGCATGAAATTCCTCATAGTACTATTTTTTGTGCATATTATTACCAAAAAGAAAAAAAGCAATACAAGAAAAAAAAGGGGGGGGGGGGGGAGCCATTCGTGCTTTTTAATTAGACGCAAAGTTTTATAGACTTATTAAAGTTAATTTTTAGTGCTCTTTTGCATGCATATTTTGATGATTTTACTGTGGCTATGATCCGGGTTCAATTTGATTTTTAACTTGTACTAAGTGTCTTTCAGTTAGATTAACTGCACTTTTTCGCTATCCTCTTTCTATTTATTCATCTCTTCTCTGTTGCAACAAAGCCTTTATTTCACATATAGTTTGGCCCAACAATGGGGTTGTCTCCTTCAGTCAAAAGTACTACTTTTAGTCACTGAAATTGATAGAATAAGCAAAAAAAAAAAAAAAAAACCATGAACCCAGAAAAGTTTTTCATTTTACCAACAGTTATTTTTTAATTAATTTTTTTAAATGTCCGATTTTTTAAACAAGGCGTGGTCTTGATGACGTCAAACATGATGCACTTTGGCGCATCTTTCTATCGCATTTCCACTTTATGATAACCGAGAAGCGAATTAAAATTGCGCTCTACACTTGCTGTCAACCCTATCGTTGCCAATACACGTGAGTAAAGATGCGAATTAAATACTTTGCTCTGTGACCGGCAACCGTGAATGGCATTTCATCATTTGTGATGTCATCGGCAGAAGCTTAAACAATGAAAGCGCACCGATTTAAGTAATTTTTTAAACATATTAAACTTAAATGCATTATTTAAAACATTGTCAGATCCCATGTTTTTAAGCATGCTCTTTCAGGAAAAACACTTAAAATTTTGGAAACAACCCCATTGTCTCACACGGGCGGATGTTTAGAGGCTTTAACTAATTTAAACTTATGGGAGAGCCAAAATTCTCAATTTGTCGAATGAAACTCCAAATTTCGCTACATGATGATAGTTTTGTCGAATGTAACTACAAGTTTTGTCGAATGATGATACTTTTGCCGAAAGTGATCTCCCGTGACATCTCATCGGAGTGCCCAACAGTGGGGGCGAAAAAGCACTTAAAAATATTTCTTTTTTCCTATATTCAATCAATTAAGGGTTAATAAATTTTCACAGGCCTACTTCTTAGGCAATCAGAACTGAAATTGTAGAGTCCTTCAATCACTACAAAGCTGAAGGGAGCATTTAGAAAGTTGAAGAATTATAAATGCGGGAATTAAAAAAATTGCTTTTAAGCAGTCTATAATATTTTTTCTTATAAAATGCGGGTACATTTAACTTCTCTCGTATCCAGCAATCAGTAGCATAACTAGGGGTTGGCAGGATTGGCTCTTGCCAAGGGCGCAGCAGACAGGGGGCGGCATTTCAACTGATTAAAAAAAATTTTTTTAAAGGTTTTTTTTTCTTTTTCTTTTTTGATCATAGAACTTGAAAAAAGCTTTAAAAAAATGAAAAAAAAAGAAAAAAAGAAAAGCTCGCAAGAAAAAGAGCTAGAGACATATACATAACATCTACTGAGAAGGAACATTGGGCATCATTGAAAAAAAATTCTAAAAAAGAAAATAAGAAAAAAAATTAAAAATTAATTTGAATTCAAATTATGTTTTTCGAAATAACGTGTGTGTTTGTGCCTGTGTGCAGGCATGAGTGTGAGCATGTGTGTGAGTGAATGCTTCTGCGTATGCGTGTGTGCGTGCGCGCGTGTGTATGTGCGTGAATGTGTGTGTGCAGGTGTGTGTATGTTGGATATGGACGCAACATGGAAAGGGTTTTCGCTAGAGGAGCAGCATCGGGCAAAACTGTCAAGTGAGAACAATAAGCAATGTGATTGCTCAAAAATTACAATTGAGCCTCCTATTTGTCGAATCAACTAATCAAAATGTTCAAAAAAAAATCAGGTGACTTCTCATGTGGGCGCACCGGGGGGGGGGGGGGGGGGGTTGGCGCAATTTCTTAAGTTCGCCAAAGGCGCTAGATTCCCGTAATTTCGCTACTGCCAACGATAGTAGTTCGACGAAAAAGAATGAAAAATCGAATATTCATACCGAAAATCGGTTTTGATTAAAAATGTATTATGTACTCTTTGACATTTTTATTAATTAGTCATAAATGGTGAGTAGAAAGACCCTGAAAGGTAATGAATTAGCTGCGTGAATCTGCGAACTTTAAACCCTGAGCCAAAAAAATCGAAAAACGTATTAATTACATATCTGTAAAAAAAAACAAGCGACAGAGGTTTAAAAAACATTTTTCAGCGCTTTTGTCGTTTTCGCCCCACTGTGCGCCCCTGCGGACGTTGCTTGCAAATATGCACATGTCTTTTGTTTCTAATGCTCGTCGAAGTTCCGTTCTAATAAAAAATAGATAGGCTAGATTATTCTTGAACCATTTTACTATGGATAGTACAACTATACAGCATTTTTCTTGAGCAAACCACCTTTTTTTTTTTTTTTTTTTGGCGTAACATAATTCTTTGGTGAACATTCCATTTTTATTGGCAAACTTAATTCTTAACTATTCTTATGCTTGTTTGTAAGTATGCAGTTTCATTTACTTTGATTTTAATATTTTGAAATTCAAAATAAACAAGCAATGAAATATTTTACAGTTTGCTCCCAACCTTCCCTCTCTCACAGCTAAACTTGTAAAAAATAACTTACTGTGCACCAATATTCATTTTCTGTCAAAAAAAAAAATCGTTCATTTTTTGCAGTTTTTCCGAAAAAAAAACTTGTGCTTCAAGGAGGTAAAAACGAATATGACGGGACATAACGCAGATAAAAGTTAAGTCAAAAAAACAGTAAGAAACGAGAAATCGTTGACCATATGCTTATTTCATTAATACGCAGTTTCAAGCTGTTTTTCTAGAAAGAAAAATCTGACTAATTGGTTACAAATTAACGACAATTATTCTTAACAGCGAATGAAGACCCCCCCCCCCCCCGGAAGATTCCAGAACAAAGGTTTTGATTTGTGACCTTGAACATAACAAAGGGCCACACGAATCGGCCGCGTGGACACAATATGCCAAGCGTGCAGTTATCATTTGGGAAAGAGAAACAATTAAGAAGTAAAATCCTGAGTCTTTTACAAAAAAAAACTAACTTCCTCTTTTATGTAACCCAAAGAACTAAATACCTTTGTCTTCGCTTTAACGTTTTTCACCTTAATTCTAAACCTGGATGCAAACTACTGTTAGACCATCGATTACATGGAAAGGCTAATATCCGGTTTATAGGCGGAAATGGACGCATCTATTAGATTATAGGGGTGTTAGTTGATTTGTTTCACATGTGCACTTTTGCCTCTCTATTATTTAGCCTTCGTTTTGTAAAAATAAAAATTTGCTCACAGCAACATTTTTTATATCTAAAGTATATTCGATCTATATTCTCACGGCAAAATTTAATTGATTTATTTATTCACAACAAAGTTTTGAGTTAACCATTTTGCTTTTACGTTCCTGAACGAAATGAAAATATTTTCTTTTCTCTTTGTTTCCATGGTAACTATTTTTGTTTTCCCTTATTTTCTTTTAGGTTGCGTTCGATGAGCACGACCGAGAGCGACCGGTTAGTTAATCACGTGACAACTAATGATCACGTGCTCCAATCAACCAATCAACTGCTTAGAATGGTAACCAGTGAGGTAACCGGTTGATCATAGAACGCTGCGGTAAGTAACCGGTTACTTACTGGTTAACCGGTGAGGTTCGTCGAACGCACCCTTAGAGAATGCAATAAATGAATAAGGCACTAGTGACATTATAAAACGCGCGCATCAAAATCCCATCGTTATTTTCCCTTCTCCCCTGCTGGATTCATTCAGATGGAATAGTCTTTTCTTGGCAGATTGCCAAATGACATACAATCCGCGGTCAAACAGTAGAGTTTCGCTATCCAAATTCCTTCAATCCAAAAATTCGGTTAATCTAAACTGGATGTTTTTTTTAATTAATTCATTTATTTTTTTAATGAACTAAAGGCTGAAGGGAACAAAAACCATACTGCATTGAACTATCAGCCCCCCCCCCCCCCATTTAGTGGCACATCTCAATGTTTGAAAACAAGTAAATGGCGCCCAAATGGGAGATTACTGTAACCTCCTAAAAGTCTTCATTCAGAAATTTTGTCTGACGATTCGGCAATTTGGAGCCATTATTGCAGTATTTCATTCAGGCCCATTTTTCCGCATGGGCGCAAATGGGGCACTAAGCCATTGCCTCCAAGTTCAGCCATGAGGTTTACGCGCTATAACGCGTTTTTTACTCAAATTCACGGGAAAGAGACGCAACTTCCGCGAAAAATCGAGGGTCCCTGGGACCCAGAAAACCCAATAGATAAGAACCAGAAAAAGAATTGGAGAAAATGCTAAAGATCTATTTAGTAAACGCTTTTAACCTTCGATGACCAGCAGAGTCAACAGAAAGGGATTAAAATGACCCTTTCTTTATCAGCTATTCAAACACACCCCTATTGTTGACCAGTCAATGGAATGATAAGACTGGCGCTTACAGTGACCTCCTGGGCAGAGCTCAGGGAGCAAGTTCATAATTAGCTCATTGTACAGTGCCCACCATTCATTAAAATCACATTCGTTCTGAGGACATTTGATGACATAAACCAATTGGCGAGATACGAAATTATCATAACGTGGAACCGTAACATGGGAACAAGCCAATTGGCGAGATACGAAATTATCATAACGTGGAACCGTAACATGGGTACAAGTCAACTGGCGAGAAAATTCACCATACATTATTTGTAAATATACAGGCAAACCAAAAGACCTTACGATTTTTCTATTACGGGCAAAGCCGTGCGGGTATCACTAGTATTTAATAAATGAAAAAAAAAAATCTCACTTTCTTCCCCTGCAAAACCAAATTGTATACGAACATAATTTTTTCTACAATGAATTTTGCTTCGCTGGTTTTATTTCTAACTAGTGATACCCGCACGGCTTTGCCCGTAATAGAAAAAATCAAAAGGTCTTTTGGTTCGCCTGTATATTTACAAATAATATATGGTGAATTTTCTCGCCAGTTGGCTTGTAAAAAATAAAAAGGTGTTGAAGTTTAAATATACTCTATGAAAACGAAATAAACTACTTAATTTATTTTTGAGTGTTTTAAAATACAGTTGACATTTTACACATGAGGCACATTTCGTTGCTAAAAAGACGAATGGGCGAATCTCAAAAAGAGTTATGGCCACCACTGAAATGTCCAAAGTCGATTTTATAATATGACCAATGGGCGTATCTCTACAATAAATTTGTAAAAAAGTTACAGTCCTTCACACTGGTGGCAGTTCTCAAGCGATGCAGTAAACAGATAATCTTTGAATCGGGTTTCTGCCAAATGCTTAAAAGTGAGATACTGTTTGACCCACGGATTGTATGGAATTGGCAAACATCCAGTTAAGGCGACTCCATCTGAATGAGGGGGAAAATAAAAATTTGATGCGCGTATTCCGCTCATTTGAATGAGACTCTGCTTAATTTAGAGGCTGACATACATCTGCAAAATCTGACATCCCTGAAAACTAATAGATGCTTCCATTTCCGCGTGTAAACCGGATGTTTGCCTTTCCATACAATCCGTGGTTAGACAGTAGGCCCCTTCGTCTTTTTAACGACGATTTTTATACACGAAGTGTTAATCAAAACAACAATACGCCAATATTTTACAGGGGTGATTGTGAGTTCATCAAAAAATACCTGAAAGTTTCAAAGCGAGACCATGGGGGGGGGGGGAGTAATCTTTGACCCTTATTACTTAAGTGCACATTTGCCATAGTATTAAATAGTTCTGAGTCAAAATATTGTATGTACATGTGATTAAATTTTTAATGGGTTCAAAGTTACTTTTGAGCTGGTGTTATACAAATTATCTTTACATTTGTTCATCTTAAAAGATAGGTGTCCATCTGGAGGCTCTTGCAGGTATATTTGATGAGTATTATATAATTTTAAAAAATTGCGGAGGTAGGGAGATAAAAGCATAACAAAAAAAAACATAATTCCGGTATTTTCGGACATAAAAATACCGGAAATACGTCCGAAAATACCGGAAATTCGGTAAAACACCGGAACACAATCACCCCTGATTTTAATAGAATTGGAGAGTGAAGATTCCACATTGTGTGAAAGCATTCAATATATTTTGTAACACTTTCAACATGTTCCTTTTTTTCTCTACAGTGCATCGAATAACATCAAGCGCTTTTCTGACATCTATTGAAAAGGGCAAATTTGGCAGATTTCCTCATTGTCCAAGACCAATTCACTTTTTGGTGTTTCTGGATCATTTTTTTAAGTATGATGTAAAAATTTTGATTTTATAAAACGGCGATAGTGATTTTATTAACGGAGGGTTTTAACATGTTTTGATATTGCAATGATTCTGTTCTTTCAGATTTGATTTTAAAAAGCGGCTGATTTTATACTCCAGTAATTTTATTAGTGCCGGATACTGTACTGTACTCTAAGAATAAGCTCCCCCTCAACTTTTATCTTATGAATCATTATTTTGCATCCCCAATAAAAGGAGGGGAGGAAAAAAAGGGGGGGGGGGCTTTTTCCCGATCGCGCTTCACAAGTTCTGAACTTCACATTTTTCTTGTTAAATTGCTTATGAATACTTGAATTTTATACAAAAGCACTTTAACCTTGTTCTTTTTCTAGCAATCCCTCTCTTTCTGATGGTCTATTTTTATTTGAACTTGCAGAAGTCGGGTATTAATCGATCGCGTCATTTTAAAAATGGCGCGATTTTAAAAATAGCACAAAAGCCAAAACAGATATTTTGAACGAGTCAAAATAAAATTAAATATACTGATTTAAGGTTTCAAATGAGCAATTTTCACACTCACTCATATGAGAAAATGTTTCGCTTTTGCGTTCGCGATTTTTGCGTTGGGTTCATTCGCTTGAGATTTTTTAAAAATTATTATGTAATTGCTAATGATAACTAGAGGGGAGGGGGCTGTTCGCATTTTTTCACTAAGAAAAATTTCCCGGGAAAAAAAGGTTAAGAGAGTGCTTTTTGCTTGATCAATCAGATGCACTTATTTTTTATTTTATGATAAAATCCATTTTTCAAGTAAATTTTGAGTTAATCGCATTGTAAGTGACCAAATAGTTTCTCACATAACTAAGTCTTGCAAGTGTATTATTTGAAAATAATTCTACAATGACAATCACAAAAAATTAGGGCAAAATTAACCCATTTATTTTATTTCATGCCTCCCCCCCCCCCCTCCCGAGTATAAATATTTTTATATTATTCATTTACACGCTAAAATTTTCTGTTTAAAATTTAAGGGACTCATTTTTTCCACCAAAGGACCCAAATCTATTTCATTAATGGGTCCCTAGGACCCAGGTTACGGATAGTTGAGCGTGAACACTGGCCATACAAAGAAGCTTTTAGTGTTCGTTTGCTGTTCTACCGTTCAGTAGGAATGGTTTCCAAATGTTAACATATCTGCGGCCTTTTCTCTTTTCTTTTTTTGATAAAGTTTAAAATTTTTCTTTTTACTCACATTAACACTGTTCAGCTCACTCTAAGAGTATTTTATCTTGATATATCTCAGCAGGCTCATTCTTTCGAATTTCTCAAAGGGCAAGGGCGCATACTCAATGCATTTTCTTTATCGGAAAACGATGAAAACTACACCCTCTTATATGTAAAAACATTAATTCTTCAAAACTGGGGGCACCCTAAATGACGGACATTCATCGAATATTATCAGGCTACTGTTTGACCATCGATTACATGGAATAGCTAATATCCGGTTTATAGGCGGAAATGGACGTATCTATTAGTTTATAGGGGTGTTAGTTGATTTCTTTCAGATGTGCACTTTTGCCTCTCTATTATTTAGCCTCAGTTTTGTAAAAATGAAAATTTGCTCACAGCAACATTTTTTACATCTAAAGTATATCCGATCTATATTCTCACGGCAAAAATTAATTGGATTATTTATTCACAACAAAGTTTTGAGCTTACCATTTTGATTTACGTTCCTGAATGAAATGAAAATATTTTCTTTTCTTTTTGTTGTTTCCATGGTAACTATTTTTGTTTTCCCTTATTTTATTTTTGAGAATGCAATAAAAATGAATAAGGCACTAGTGACATTATAAAACACGTGCATCAAAACCCATTGTTATTTTCCCTTCTCCCCTTCTAGATTAATTCAGATGGAATAGTCTTTGGTTCAGATCTTTAGTTCAGTTTCAGATCTTTAGTTCAGTAGTTTCTTTAGTTCAGATGGAATAGTCTTTACTTGGCAGATTGCCAAATTACATACAATCCGCGGTCAAACAGTAGGTCTAGGTCGGCATGGAATAAGTGACCAGGAAGGTGCGTACGTGAAAGGGCGAAGGGGCTACGTGACTCAAAAACTGCGTACGTGCGTCCCCTAGCCCTCCGTGTTGACCAAAGGTCAGGCACCCCCTTTTAATAGGACCCACCGGAGAGACCCCGATCCGTATCCGTACGGAAGAGGGAGGGAGACCGAAGAGAGAACTAGACAGTTGCGGTCGCCGAGGGAGCCGGTTTTCTACGGGACCAAGTTGAACTTCAGGAATCAGGAACGGGAGAATTTGGGCCCGTGATCCTGAGCAAGAACTTTACGGTCGAGAGAAATAGTGCCCGGTGTAGAGAGTGGACTGCTGCGGGGTTTGTTACGATTCGGCGCGACCGTTTCGGCGCTGACCGTTTCGGCGCCAGATTTTTGCATTCTGAACTTTATGAATTTCAGAAATTTTAGTTCAAAGAAGGAAAAAGATTTCTGGAAGAAGAATGAATTTAGCGCTCTAGAAGCTAATTAAAATTTATTTTAAAATTTACAGTGGGGGAAAAGAGGGGGCCTATGTGATCCACGTATGTTTTACTGCGATAACATAAAAGAAAATATCTTAAAAAATTAGCAAATAATGCCAGTACCAGTCCTACCTCTTTGTCGATTTTTTTTTTTTTTTTTTTAAATCAATGCTGAGCCGTTTTGTGTTTCTGTGGTGATTACTTCTTTGTTGTAGCACCTATTGGAAATAATTTTATAAGTCTTCTTCACGTGAAAACACGTTTCAAACTAACCAAAAAGCTCGACTTAACTATTACAAGCCCATGTACGGACATCCAGGTAAATTTAGGGCAATGTTTGATTTTTTTTATTGACTAAAAAAATCATTTATTTTTTTAAAGTTAGTTCTAAACACTATTATTTTTCTGTAATCAATTTATAAATTTTTTGTAAATTACTTTTTTTTTTTTTTTAAAGTTTTATTATTATTTTTTTTTTTTTTTTATTATTATTGCCCTTTTTTTGTTACGAAATAATCAGTCGACAGTTTAGTGCTATAGAACAATTACAGGAACTAAAAAGACACAAAATATTTTATTTTTATTTTAAAAAAAAGTTTAAAATATTTTTTGTTCATTATATTAGTCTTTATGAAACTTAAAAGCAATAAATAATAATAATCTTTACATAATAAAGTTTTTTCTTGTCTATCCTGTGTTCAAAGCACACTACACAACTTAACTTTGTAGAGAGCAGGGTTACGTGTGAGTTTCTCAACACGTTAACTTTTTCCAATAAAAAATTCATCTTATTACTAGTTGACATTTTTTAATTTTTTACAGAAAAGATATTTAAGTAAGCGCACAAACTAATGATCAGCAACGAAAAAAAAAATCAATTTAAATTGAATCAGTTTTATATTTACATTTCATAGAAAAATGTCAATGCTGTTTCCTAACTTATCTACTTCGAAAAATTATGAAGATTTTTTTAACTTGCATGTTATCAACTAATAATAAAAAAGAAAACAAAATACACCTTTAAAAATATTACTTCATAAAACTTTTTACAAAACTTAAAAAAACAAAAGATATCTTGAATTTTGAAGCAATGTTTGGCAGATTTACATGCTGACAATTTCGATTTTTGAACAGGTCGTATTGAAATGGGCCGCGCCGAATAGTCCCATTCCGACTGCTGTGAACGGGAGAGTGGTGCCAGTGTCCCCAAAGTGGATTTACAAAAACCGTGAAAGACTAAGCAACATATATGGTATTAACGTGTACATATGTGACTAGGTGTTATATAAACTAAATAAACCGACATTTAACACAGAATTTGTATGCCTCCTAGAACCTAACTAATATAATTCAAAACGATGTGGGGGACCTGCAAAATTCCCTTTGCCAATGGCACCCCTACGTCAAAATCGGGACTAGATTGCGTTTTTATTTATTTTTTTCTCTCTTTTATCTCTTTTAAATTATTTCTATTTTTTTCTTCCACCCCTAAGTCAAAATCGGGACTTGATTGCTTTTTTATTTATTTTTCCTCTCTTTTAAATTATTTCTATTTTTATTTCTTTTAAATTATGTGAAGGTATGTAGCATATGCTCATATTTTATTGTTCAGTGAAATGTGAATGTCTTCATTCGGTAAAAAGAAAATTTCTCCCACCCCGTCCCAAAATTTTAAGTTCGAGTCGCCCCTGGTGCAGAAGCAAGACTTATTCTTGTGATTAATTTTACATTTGAGCTTCGACATCATTTAATTCTCTTTCTTCTTCTTCTTCCAGAAAGTTCTCGAAAGGGTTCTCGTCAAACACCTAAAGCAGGGCCGCTAAGTGCTTGGCTATTGTCAGTTTGATCACCGGGGCCCCTTCTCCCATAAAACTTATAAAAGGTATGTATAATTCCTATTCAGAGCCGAGCCCTCCCAAGGGAAGGGCCCTTTTTTTTCGATTAGGCTGACATGACCTCTCAGAGGTGATAGTGCATTCAAGAAAAATTTTCTAAAAACAGTGTGAAATTTTCTGAAACTATGAGGAAGCTTGACGTCCCCCCCCCCACCATAAATGCTTTTCAAATATGTATACAAAACTCATTAGAATCATTGGGAGAAAAAAATATTTTAAAAGGTTTTTTTTTTAATATAATTTTTTAGTTTTAGAATGTGTTGTCAGACCAAAATTTTCGGAATTTTTTCGGATGACAAATACAGTGGCGTACATAGCCCCCCCCCCCATCGTAGCACGGAGGGAGGGGTGAAGCAAGAGGTATGTGGACGCACTCTTTGATAAAATAACACAATGTTAAAATTAAAGACAAAAATTCCTATGGGGGAGCACTTTTAAATTTTGCGGGGGTGGGGGGGGGACCGGAGTCTGTGTACGCTATTCTGCAAACTGGAGTTCTATTCGACAAAATTATCATCAATCGGCGAAATTTGGAGTTCCATTCGGAAAAATCATCATCATTCTACAAAATCTGGAATTCCATTCGGCGAATTACGAATTTCCGCACCCTCAAAATTTTTAAGTTCAGGGCTCCCTTGCTCGTCGGCCCTGACCTATAGGACCCCTCTAGGTGATACTGTCAATATCCCTCATTTTGCTCCTCCTAATGGCTACAACCCTTTATTTCCCTTAAAAATCGGTTAACCAAGCTCACGGCAACCTGAATACGAATAAAATATAATTTTTCTATTAATTGTTTTTCCCCTCCTTTCTGTGTTGAACAAAACACATCATGCACGAAAATACCCGGTTTTCGCGGATAAAAATTACAACAGCATGAAGGAGTCAAACGCAAACCACTTACCTACTTTCTTGCTCGGCCACAATCGTCTGCAATCGAATCCGCGTCCAGTCCAGTTCTAAATTCAGCAAAAAAAATAGCAACTTTTCAGCAGCGACAAGCTCAATGCCAAACAAAAAACAAAACACAGAGTTCAGCGAATAAGGTCATCTCGCCCGACCTATAAGCAGTATCACTTCACGTGAGGATATATGCCTTGCATTGAAGGAACATTTTTATTTTCCTTTTACATTCGACCTGCCGCGTCAAAGATACTCTGCAGGTACGCCATCTATTGGTGGCACGCGACACTCATCCGAAGGGAGAAACGATTCGAAGGTTAACTTGTATTTTGATGCTAATGAACCATTCTTGCTAATGAATCGTTCGTTTTTGAACATTGTTGTTGTTTTCAGCCTTTTCTGTCAGTAATATCTTTTCTGTGCCATCCGAATTTTTCCGTCTTTTTTTTTTTTTTTTTCTAAATTCTTTGAAAGATTCAGTTGGTGACTTTTTGCTCAGAATCGAGGTCGTTGTTTTCACAATCAATAAGGAAAATTTCTTCGACTGAAGAGCTTGAGCTTCGTTCGCTAGTTAAAGGGTGTTTCGTAAACGTTCCCTCTCCTCCCTACCAACCTCCGCCCGCCCACATTTTTGTCTGGATTATTTTCATTACAGAGGTTACCAAGAGATGAAAGGGGGATCAAGGTAAGGTGACCAGATTTTGGTAAAGCGAGACACCATTGACCAGACTGGAAGGATAGGGGAAGGGGGGGGGGGGGCTCCAATTAAAAATTTGATCTGCATGGAGCAACAAAAATTTTGTTAGAACGAAAAAACAGTATTGTACATGTTTATTATTATTATTATTATTATTATTTCAACATTGAGTACAATTTTCAAAACAAAAAAAATTAAATTAATTTTAATTTTGACATCTTGAATTCAAATTATGTTTTTCGCAATCACGAGTGTGTGTATGTAGGCGGGTGTGTTTGTGTGTGGGGGGTATGTGTTTGTGTGTAGGCTGTATGTGTATGTGTGTGTAGGCATGTGTGTTTGTGTCTGTGTGCTGGCATAAGTGTGTGGGTAGTTGTGTATATGAATATGTGTAGGGGTGGTATGTGTATGGGGGGGTGTGTGTGTAGGCATATGTGTCTGTGTGCAGGCATGAATGTGTGGGTAGTTGTGTGTATGTGTTTGTGTACGTGTGTGTAGATGTATGTGTGTGTATGTGTATTTGTCTGTATGTATGCGTGTGTATATGTGTTTGTGCGTGTGTGTGTGTGCGTGCGTGTGTAGTTGTGTATGTATGCGCGTGTGTGTAGGACATGGATGCAACCTGGAGACGGCTTTCGCTATAGGTGCAGCAGAGGCGTAGGAAGTCTATAAACGTAGGGGGAGCTGGGGCTCAAGATAGGGATTCAAGGGACAGAAGCAGTAGCGCCACCAGATTTTTTTTTGGCGGGGAAGGGGGGGGGAGCACTTGAAAAAAATTTCTTATTTGAAACGATTGTCGATCCTTTCGTCTTCCTCTCCCTTTCCCAGTACAATGTTTTCAATCATATCTAATATATAAATTGAGGCAGTGAGAAATAAAGGGATGTAAGTGGATATCTTCAACTTTTGAGTAAAACGCGTTTAAAGATAACGTCTCAGGTAAGCCTTCATTAATATTTTTTCTAAATCATGCTGTACAGCAGCACCAACCAGCGCTACTAGTATTATCTCTCACCCCAAGACAGAGGAAAGGTTTCTCTACTATTTGTACTGGTTATCTCCAAATTTTTAATTTTGCTACTTACATCCTCTTGCTTCTCACCGCCTCAATAGTATATGGAGAGAATGAGGTGATAAAACTTCTGGTTTTTTTGGAAGGGGGTCGGTCAGTTCTCGAAGATGAGCACACATCAATAGGGGGGTCCTGGGGCTTCAGTCCCGGAAAATTTCCGAAATCTTAGTTCTAAAAACGTAGTTTAGACGGTCTTTGGTAATGTTAAAGAGAGAAAATGTTCGAATGCCCTCCATGGAAAATTTTCGGAATTTATGTCTTTAAAGCGCGAATTCAGAGCATATTTATGACGTTAGGGAAAATGATATGACTCAAGGATTGTCCTCAATCGCTTTACATCTCTTTCCCAATATTTCAAAATTTAAGTTCCAAAAACGCAATTGAAGACAGTCTTCAATGATGTCAGGGAAAGGGGAAGGTTCTAGGGCTCTCTGGAATAAGACATACTTGGTAACTCGGCCGAGTAGTGAAAGGCCAAGTACTCTAATGAAAGGCCGAGTACTTGGTACTCGGCCAAAGTGCTACTCGGTATGTCTCTAGTTAGAGGCATAGCAATGTTTTGAAATTGAACGGAATATTATATAATCTATCATATTGTGGAGGGAAAGGTGTTCAGTCATGGGCTCTCTTCCGCGAATTTTCAGGATATTGCTCTCTAAAAACGAACATTGCAACGCTTTTTAATAATTTAGGAGGTAGGGGAGGGCTTCAGCAGCGTAGCATTTAGAAGACTTTCTTTTATGAGAACTAGAAACAAAGGAGAAGATAAACAGTGCGCCTGAAATGTGTTTAAATAAAACGTTCGTTGTATAGTTCAGATAAATGTTAGTAAAAGTACTTCAGAGAAACTATGAAATATTGTTGGTGCTTTTTTCTAACAATAATAAGTGAAAAGGAACATTTTTAATCGTGAAAATGGATATGAAAAGTTTCCCAGAACCTCAAACATTTTGAGGGGTGCTCAAGTGCTCTCTTCCACATGCATTTTTTTTTAGCATGAAAACATATCTGTGACAAAAAAAAAGCCCTTAATTTTGAGAAAACAAAAAAAGAAGAATAAATATAACTTCATAAAGTCTAGATGTTCAAAAAAAAAAAAAATTGTTTTCAATAAACTCGCAGTTTTTTAACATCGTAACAGTATTATTAAAGTTTTTTTTTTATAAATATTGTAATGGAGATTTGATTTCACTACCGATTTTGTTTAGTGAGAATTTTTGTTTCTATGTTGTAGTACCTTAGAATTCTTTAAATTATATTTATCTTTGCAAATTTTTAACTTCTTGAAAAAAATCAATCCCTCACGGTTTAAATATAACAAAATAATGGATAAAAAGTTTTTTTTTTTTTTTTTTTAGTTTCTACCGTGGGATAGTTCTGGATTTTTTTTTTTTTAAATTATTATCACAGCAATGATATGTATCCGCAAAAGTAATTTCTGGGTATGTTACTGATTTACATTGTTTCTTCTGACAATATTTTCAATCAAAAATAATAAATAAAACTTTTATAGAATTTTAAAAATTTGTTCGAAAAATATGTATATCAGGCTTTTAGTCTATGTCCCCTGACAGAAGATCACTTTTGGTTTCGATAGACCATCAAATAATGATATTTTCGCAATCTGATCGTATCTTTTGATCGAAACGTGGAATTTAACACCCGAAACATGCGATCATAATCCCTCGAAAATTAGTTTTAGAACTATTATTTGTTCTATAACTGCATTGCTAAACTTTTGAGAACTCGCTAAAGAATTTTCTTTGATCGGGGCTGAACTTTTTATGAAGAAATGAAAAAAATAAAAAAGAGAAAGAAACGATGGATAAAAATGCTAAATAAATTTGTTTGTAAATTGGACTTTTTTTCTTTTCTTCCTCTGCATTGTTTTTTTTTCTTTCTTTCCTTTTCTTTCTTTCATTTTTTCTTTTTTCTTTTTTTCTTTCTTTTTTTTTTTTTTTTTTGATAATTGCAATAAACAAAAATATTATATGACCACTCAGTATTTTAATCTAACTTTCGTTTCATATTTTGCAAGTTTGTTTTAATCAACGAATTTAAAAGGATTCGCCGGAGATTCTTTAGATAGCGTCCGGAAGGTCAGATGTTGTTTACCTTAGAAACCTTCTTTTTGATACGTGTCTGGAGCACCTTCATATTTAAATACAAAACTGGCTCACGATTATCTCTTTTTAGTGGAAGTGTGAGATACAAATGGCATGCAAAAGTAATAACATTAAACTGAGCTACAGTGTAATGTGTAATACACTTGCGAAAGACGAGCTCAAAGTGGAAAGGGCGGAAAACACCCCTAGGTACCCCAACTTGTCTTCAATACTTTTCTTTTTCTTCCGGGAATCGAGAGGTTTGAAAAGAGGGAAACACAAATGTACTGACCACTCCATCTCTCCCCTTTCTTTGTTGGTTATTATGTGTAAATTCCTAGAAAAGGTAGATCTCATTTTTGAAATCAGGTTTGAGATAGACAATGTACTGCAAAGAGCTATACGGTTAGAATTTTTCCGGGGGAGCTGAGCCGGTCTGAAATATTATAGAGGGAGCTCAAGCTCCCCCAGCTCCCCCGCTTCCGACGCCTATGAGGTGCAGCATCGTGAGGACCCGGTCGACGGTGATGGTGCGGAGGGTGGCGGTGGGAAAATAAAATCAAAGGACATCAAAACAGTCAAGTGAGAACAATAAGCAATCGTGATTGCTCAAAAAAAAAAAAAAAAAAACGCTTGTTGTTACAAAACAAAGAATGAAATTATACTATACAAGAGTATTATTTTATTCCTTGGCATAATTCTGACCTTAATGAATGTGTTTATTTCGTTTTAGTAGACTGCTGTCGTAGTTTATGGTTATGAAAATACTGACAAGAATTTGTGTAATTACGTTTCACATAAAATAACTTCTAAAGTCTCAGTCTGATGACCAGAATTTATCTACTCAGAGTTTACAAAGCGTATTCAGTCCCATTGGACAGCGCGTATTCAACAATTTTCCACGATATCAATTTTGTTTATATAATTAAAAACTGAGCGTATGTATCTATGTATCTATCTATGACTTCTCTCGAACGCCAGTAAACTGACCATCGAACCGGGTATCGATGGATTTCGAATTTTCCCCTCTTTATGGCTATTTAACATAATCCTCGGACTACAATTAGCGGAGATATCAGTTAAAAACTATTAATTATGACATTTAGATTTTGACATAAAATCCCTATTTTTCGAAGGCTTTCCTCCATTCAAATGATTATTCAGTGCTTCATCTCAACTTTCGCAACAATGCTTTTATTAAAATGTATAGCTTTGAAGCATAGACTAATAATAAGAGTAGACCGAGCTATGGCAACCCTTTTGCTGCTCATAGCTGCTCATAAACCAAACCATGTGACTGGTGGATATCCTAGCAACAGCGGGCGTTGAGCGTAGCAGACGATCAACGCCAGCGAGAAATAAAACAAATAGAATTGATGGGACACGGAAGAATGATCTTTTATGGAGTCTGATTTGTAAATTTGTTATTCTAAGATGTAAATATTTTGTTAATATAGTGAGTTTTTCGTTTAGATAGTATTGTGCATTTTCTTTAGTCAATTTCAATAACTCTCTAAGCAATTAAAGATGCAAGCGCCCAAAAAGAATCGGCAAACGGTAAGATTTTTACCTAGAATTTCAATTTAAGATACCGATTAGTACATTTTTGCGTTAACGCAAAACGTTTACGCCATTCCGTTCACGCCAACGCTGACCTAGCAGTTCCAAATGAAATAAAAGTTACTGAAAACTGTGATCAAAAACTAGTAACTAATGTCAAAATAATGCAAAACTAAAAGAAAAACAGTTCAATCTCTGCACCTGGAAAAAAAAACTTATAATGAAAACACATTGCGTATTAAAATACGTGTCGAGTGCCAAACTAGAGATAATGTTGCCATCTAGCAACCATGCTGCCAAAGTTTTCGCCAAGCCTTCCACCATTCACATGATGTATCCATGAACCAATTTTTTTCATCAGCAAGTCTGGGAAAGCTCGGTCTACTCTTATTATTAGTCTATGCTTTGAAGAAAATCATTGAAACGAAAGATCTGTTGCCCTTTTTTTTCCTCGAATATGAAAAAGTAAAAATTCTTGCTTTTGTTTTAAAGGCTTTTCCTGTAATCGGGGGATTTAAAATGTTTGCTTTAGGGTTATTTTCCCGCAATCTGGCGCAAAATTTTACTGATTTTTTTTTTTTTTTTTTGGTTCAAACCTGAGTGTTGAACACGCGGCACTTGACATAACTTTTATTTTCCGTGGGTGGACCGTGCACAGCCGGGCGACGCAGCTAGTTTTGTTTAATTTTTGATTGCGCTGGTTTTGAAGTAAATCGGTCTTTTTTAATTTTTTTATTTTTTCATTTAAATTCTAATTGAAATCATGTGGTTTCTCTCTTTTATGCCTCGAACTGGACTGTACAATGGAAAATGTGGGTTCACTAAGCAATTTATTATAATACTAGCTGCGTCACCCGGCTTTGCACGGTTCATCTCGAAAATAAAAGTTGTGTCAAGTGACGCGAGTTCAACACTCAGGCTTGAACCAAAAAAAAAAAGTCAGTGAAATTTTGCGGCAGATTGCGGAAAAACCCCCCCAAAAAGTAAACATTTTAAATCCCCTGTGTAATTACACGAAAAGCCTCAAAACAAAAACAAGAATTTTACCTGTTCATATTCGAGAAAAAAAAATGGCAACAGATCTTTTATCTCAATGATTTTCTTCACGCTATACATTTTAATAAAAGCTTTGTTGCGGAAAGTTGAGATGAAGCACTGAATAACAATTTGAATGGAGAAAAGCCTTCGAAAAATATGGATTTTATTTTGAAATCTAAGAGTCATAATTAATAGTTTTTAATTGATATCTCCGCTAATTATTATCGGAGGATTATGTTAAATAGCCAAACATGAAGACGGGAAGATGACGAATCCGTCGATACCTGGTTCGATGGTCAGTTCACTGTCGTTCGGGAGAAGAAGCTTGGACATACATAGGTACACTGTTAAAACTACAGGTTGCATTCGGCACCTTTCAGGGGTGAAACGCTTGTTCACCAGCGGCATTTAATACGGAGCCGAAATTGCACCTCTAACTAGGGTGAAAAACAGGCACCTTTTAAAAAATAGGCAGCCGGGGTGAAAAGAATGAACCTTCGGAGAGAGATATGGCACCCTTACTGTAGATCCTCCTCCCCCCTCCCCCGTATTGTGTGCATTTTTGAATACAGTTGTGTGTTTTTTTTTTTTTTTTAATAGTTTTGTTTTGATTCATGATAGTCTACGTTTTGCACACTTTTCACATTGCATGAATTCAGTACTGGAAATGATTAAAACTTGTAATTACAGCATTTGATCCTATTTCAGAGTTTTCAACATAAACAAACTTGTGAAAAAATTCTGCGTACTGATGAGTTTTTTTTTTTACAAAGTAATATTAAAAATGAATAAAACGATAAATATCTACCCACTTTATTTGGTATCAAAGAGCTGTCACAAATATATTTAAAGTTAAAGACGAGTAATTATTTGAATAATCATAGTTAAGTTAATGATCATTTGTGAGAAATAACCGCACCGAAAGTAAAGTGTAGAGGTACTTATGAATTATTTACATGAAGAGCCAAAAATTCTGGGATATTAAAGTTACGGAAAAACAAATTCGTTTCTCAAACGTTGAAAATTTCAATCAAAATAACAATAAAATAAAATGCGCATGAAAATTTTCGGCAGTTTAAAAATTTGAAGAAATTCCTAACGCTATCGAAATATTAACCGCTAACAGGAAATGATTCAAACACTTGAACGAAAAAGCTAGACGGAGAGAGATTTCTTTTTTATTTTTTGCGCTCGCTGTTGGGTAGTAATCTACGAAGCACAAGAATCATTTTCATTTAGGTTCTCACTTGTTGATTATTGATAATCTTATTAGGGTTATTATTTTGGTGATTAAATGTTGCTTATCGAGTACTCAAGAAAATTATGACATATATATTTAGTAGCGTTTTGAATGATGGAAATTTCACGACAAACGGTAACTGAAAAGCATTAAACGTACTTTTAACTATGTTTGAAAGCCCTAAAAGCTACAAAGTGATCAAAAGCTGTACTTACTTGTTATTTTAAAGAATTATCCTAGAAAAGTTGAGATTTAATCTAATAGTGTACTTCATTCAATGTGAAAGACGTAGAAGCCACGCATAGATGCAACCCATCATTTGTCCGCCATATTGAAGTGGTTGAATGGTGAATGTATGCCGGAAGCGCATGCGCCAGCAAGTCATTTTGCAATTGCTTGCTGTTTTGGCACCCCTGTCTACTATTGTCTGCTGTTTTCGCACCCCTGCTCTACTTCCTGGCTAGTATTGCCCCCTTGTGCACCGTGATTTCACCTTAGGGGGAATTTATTCACTCGTCTGGAACCTCTGGTTATAACAGTGTACGCTCAGTTTTTAATTATATAAGAGATTGCTTTTGATACTACCAGTTCGTTTTTACAAGGCGATTGAGCTCATTTTGAAGTAAAACAGGATTTCAGCACAGGTTGTCTGTTGTGCATATGATGGTTACACTACCTGGTGTTTTTTTTTTTTTAGAAGCAAGTAAGTTCGAAAAAGTGGCCACTAGAGAACAAAATCACCACCATGGCAATAGTGGCCCATTGTTGCCCCCTTGGCACAAAGTTGTACCATTTTACGGTACCCTATGGGAACACCACTGCTCTCATGATTGCGAAAAGCATAATTTCATTTCAAGATGTCAAAATTTCAGATTTTCTTTTTCTCCTTCTTTTTGTGTTTTTAAATAATGAACTATCTTCATCTCATTGCGTTACTTTTTGTAACTGTCGTAGCAAAAGGTAAAAAATCAGCATAGCATAAAATTCAGCGAAAGAATCTAAATCACATCAAATATTTCTTCTGGCACTCCATTCCCAATACAGATTTCAGAAGCGATCTTGATTGACTGAAACAGCAATAGAAACATAAATGTCGGCTGCATTGTCTAGCGGCCAGAGAAGTTAGACTGCGATGGGGAGGTCATGGGTTCGAATCCGGCTCGGACATGAATGTACCTTCTCTCTCCAGTCCTTTTTTTTCCCTCTGTGTGAATGTGTTGTTGTGTTGTGAATTGTTACCTACCCTATAAACGGGTTCTTACAGCATGTACTGTGGAATTCGGACTTCACACGTATGCAACATTCACACTGCGTCCGCACATCCGTCACCGACGTATGCTTTTCTCCCTAAAACCAGTTTTCGGCCGGCGTTGCCATGACAGCAAGCCGTATTGTGCGGGACCCGTCGTCGGGACGACAAGCCAGATATCTGACGGCTCTGACGTCCGCAGAGTTGGGCGTCGCATTTCATTGGTCTCCACGATATCAGCGTGCTCTCTCTGTTGGATGAGAGACTAACACGTGCCTTTTTCGCGTTCGCAATGTATGAATGCTTCTCCCTTTTCGGAAAACGTTACTCTGTCCGCTTTACGTGGCGAACGCGATGTGCGGACGCTGTGTGAGTTACGCTTAAATTACGATATAGTTAGAAAAGTGAAGCAGAGCACTCACAATGGACCTTATTCACGGTTTGGCAACGGTCCCATCAGCTGTCCGTCTGCGGGTATTTTGACCAATTACGTAGTGTCAGTAGCGCTAAAAAAAAAATCGTTTTTTAAAAAGATTGCTGGACTTCATGAACATAATAAACATGCTTAGGGCTTATACAGACTTACGACTGCATGGAAAATGAAGAGAAAAGGGAAAAATAAAAAGAGAATTCGAGTTTTCACCCATTTTTCTGATAAGAAACCAGTACGTTTTTAGCATTCTAAGCCTGGAATCGTAGTCTAAATGAGAAAGTCCATTTATTAGCCTTGTAGCCCGCCTTTGAACCCTTTCCAATACATTAATATCTTTCTTAAGATAAGGAGACCAAAACTGAACAGCACACTCCAAATGGGGTCTTACCAAACTTCTGTATAAGGGCAAAAGAACTTCAGGTCAATGAATCTACTTCTAAGTACATGAATATTATGCACTAATATACTTTGAATGTGGACTTAAAACATCTTTAACGTTTCAAGCCTTTTAAATTCTAAACCCAATATAATGTCATCGAGATGCTATACAGTGAGCTGTTTTACTTAGGAACACTGACATAATGATTATAACACGAGGTTATTAAATAAACCCATACCTCACTTGAGTTTTTTTTTTTTTTTAAATTTATAGTGAAAATCATAATTTCATAACATAGGGTCTGGTGGGGTAAAGTGGTCATAAAATCGTAGGTTTTCAACTTAGGTGGATAATAAATACAATAAATTCTTTAAATAGTTTAACTTTTTTTGTTATTATTTTACATTGGATTATTAAAGAACACGTGCATTGAATTTCAGAAAAAAAAATATTGATTTAAGTAGTTTTATAACATTTTCATTTCCCTTTGTATTTATGACCACTTTACCCCATGGGGTGGGGGAAAGTGGTCATAGCATGGGGTAAAGTGGTCATAGTTAAAAACAGCTGCAAAACTGTTACAAATAACCCTATTATATGTATATTTCGGTTATTTTTATAGTTACAAGTATATGTACGAGTATATGCGGGTATGCACGATTATATACGTGTCGTGTAAACAAGAGTAAACATGTTCATATATGAATAAATACATGTATACATCAGATACATGCATGCATGTGCCTACTCAAGTATATTCGTGTATACACGAGCGTATAAGCATGTATACGTGATTGCCTACAGGAGTGTATACGTGTCTACACGAGTATATACGTGTCACGTGTATATGCGAGTATATACGCGCAAAACGAACATCATTTGCGTGTTTGCACATGTATCTCGAGTATATATGTGCATGCCTGAGTTTCTGAGTATATACGTGTATAGTCGACGTATATACGCATATATAAGTGTACATAGATACACTACTGGCCATTAAAATTGCTACACCAAGAAGAAATTGCCAGAATGAAGCTAAATTTTACACACGTGATAATAAAATTGACATTAGAAAGTGATTACAAAATTAAAGCAAATTGATCATTTATGGTTGGAAAAATCTCGAATAAATGGAGGTTTAAGTACCCTGTTAAGCCACCTCTAGCGTAAATGTACGATGTACTTGAAGCGAAACAATCGGGCATTGAGACATAACAGTCTCCTACGATATCCTGCGTCATTTAGTACCACAGTTGCTGTAAACGTGCCACTCATTTGATCAAACTCATACGTGTTAGCACTCACGACGGGGCTCCCAGGAACCATTTTTTAACATGACAATGCTCGGTCAAACACAGCAAGGGTGTAAAGGGATTTCCTCTTCCGCATTATCACTTTCTCTGGTCTGCGTGATGCTCTGGTCTGCGATTTGTGACTTGTCACAAATTGAGCATATTTGGGATCACTTGAGACGGTAAATTGGACAGCTTGTAAGTTTGATCAAATTAATGGCGCGTTTACAGCGACTGTGGTACGAGAAGACGTAAGACATCGTACAAAACTGCTGTACCTCAATGCTCGACCGTATCGGTTCTTAAATTCCAACTAGAGGTGGCGCAACAGGATACTTAAACCTCCATTCATGTGAGATTTTTCCAGTAATAAATGATCATTTTGCTTTCATTTTGTAATCGTTTTCTAGTGTCAATGTTGCCTTCACGTGTGCAAAATTTTGTTTCATTCAGATTATTCCTTCTTGGTGTAGCAATTTTAACGGCCAGCAGTGTACTTACATGCATATACGGGTATACACGAGTTAATTCGTGGATATATCCAGTGCGTGTTTGGTACGTGTCTACTCACGTGTATATATATATATATATATATATATATATATATATATATATATATATATATGTGTGTGTGTGGAAGCAAGAGTACATACGTATGCTTACGTGTAAACACGATTCTATACTTGTTAGACGTATATACGTACATTTACGTTTAAACACGAGTACATGTATCCACGCATATCTACGAGTATATCCGCTAATATACATGTATGCTTACATAGTGAATCCAAGATCTTGGGAAAAATCTAAGTGGTGTGAAAGGGGAGGATAAGAAGCAAAGAATCATAAGGAACTTACGGTCGTTGACGCGCTACATGCACACAAAGCCAGAAATCGATGGAATGAAAACAGGTCACAAATTTGTTATACAAAGATGATTTTACCCGATATTTTAGTTCTTAAGAAATATTCAGACAGTTGTTAAAAAGTAAGGCCTGTAGTAGCTCTAATACACGCATCGCAACAAAGGCGCAGCGACTGATGAAAGTTTTTCAAGAGTCTCGTAATTGCAACAGAGTGATTACGACGCATGTATTACAGATGCCGGCCGCAAGTTTCATCAATGACTTTAAAACTTTCTTAAGTCGTTGTGTAAAATTGTCTTTTTTGTAATAAATTTGTGACCTGTTTTGCATTCATTAGTTTCTGGCTTTGCGTGCATGTAGCGCGTCAGCGTTGAGTTTGTGGCCATATGTTTCTTATGATTCATGCTTCTTATCCTCCTCTCTAACACCTTTTAAAAATTTGTCCAAGAGTTTAAACTCACCCTGCATGCATGTATATCATATGCTAGTATGTAAGTGTCAGCTCGAGTATGTACGTGTATATACGTCGTGTCTACCTGAGTATATAAGTGTTCGTACATGTACGAGTATAAGCGGGTATATACGTGTATAGTCGAATGTATATCTGTATAGATAAAAAAATACTACGAGATACCCAAATACGTGTTTATTGGTGCATTTATGTGAATACGTATATATACGTGCCTACACGAGTATATGCGTATGCATGCGCATATACTCATATATTTAACCTTGTTTACTGTAAAAACAATACATATTAAGTGAAATTAATATTTAATTTATACCTGCCTTATATTTAAAGAGTAAGTGATTTTAAAAGAACAATATTCGTTAAGCCTAATATTATGACCACTTTACCCCATCTTACTAAGATTGTTCTAAAAAATTATTCAAAATAGATTCAGCTAACTGCTAATGAGTATGAGTTCTTGAGACATGTAGGAAGCTTCCTCTGCAGTCAATCTGTTCATAATTCTAACAAACAAAATTTCTCAAGGAAGTTAAAAAAGGTGTTTATATTTTTTAAAAAACCATAATCACTCAAAATATTTTTTTTTACCAAATAAAATTTTGCCAGTTGTAAAATTTTGTATTCAAAATGTAGTTTCTAACTGCACTACTCTAAAATAAAATTTTCATATTCATTCGAACATTTATTTTTAAGGTATAGCCATTTATTTGAATTATGACCACTTTACCCCATTGACCACTTTCCCCCACCAGACCCTATAAGTTTTACTAAAGAATTCAGAAACTATTTCTGTGTGAATTTCAAAACAGTTGCTGATTTGTTCTTAAAGTCATGATACAGTTGTGATATAACATATTGATATTACATGCCGTTTCCATTGAAAAGCATGGTTTTTCCAAGAAACTACAATATGATTTCTTTCATTTTGCATTTTTTATAAGCCGAAGAAGAAATCTATTATTTCGCAAATAGGTTCCTGAATCAAAATGACTTTTTCAGGCGCGTATACACATTTAAAAAAAAAAAAATGATAATTATTGATTCCATCAAAGAAGAATTATTGGACGAATCGCGATAATACGGTCTCTTAAATTCGAAACCAGTGAGTTAAATGTATTCTGCAACTCCGGGCCTCTGACTCCAGTAATACTTCTTTAGCAAACAAAAATGCTTTTATTCAAAATATGCTGTGTGTGTTTTGTGTCCTTTTTAAATAAATACACAAAAAAATGCAAAAGAAAGATCAATTAAAAAGTAATAAATAAAATAGTGAAAATAATTCATCCTTTTGGGCGGGGGCACGGGTCCCCTGGGTCCCCCTAAAATCCGTTACTGATCACCGAAAGACCGAATATTTCCAGAGAATTAAAATTACTGGTGAATGTTTAAATTCAGTGTTGTGTGTGTGCTAGATTGGGGGAAATTTCCCCATTTTGGGGAAATCTGTTGCTTTCTGGGGAAATTTTGGGGAAATGGGTTTTGAGGGGAATTCTTTGGGGAAAATTTTTTTTCTTGGGGAAAACCAGGGGGGAAAAAAACCTCGGGAAAAAAGAATTTTTTTCGTATTTAGATTTGCGTCAAGAAGTAGTAGTTACATTGTTTGTATCAAACAGCGTTGGTTTAGCTTTGCTCAACTTTATGGAATTCGCATTTCGCATTATGTGGAATATTATGCTACGGAATTCGCATTAATGTTCTGCGTGAGTAACTAGTTGATACGTGAAAAGGGTAAAAATAAGTGATGAAGAATGTTCTTGGATAAATATATACAAAAATCATAGTTTAAATGTACATACAGAAGCAGAGTAGTAAATGCAAGTAGAAAGAAAAAACCTTTAGCTATTTCTTATACTTCGGTCAGGCGCTTGTATTTATGACTAGTGGCACCAGCATGGCTTTGCCCGTAGTAGAAAATTAAAAGGTCTTATGGTTCCCCTGTATATTTACAAATAATGCATGATGAATTTCTCGCCAATTGGCTTGCCCACATTACGATTCAACGTTATGATAGCTTGGCAATTTACTCGTCCATCTTATGATAATTTTGCTCGGGAAAATGTTCTTAAAATTGGAATAGAAAAAGAACAAAATCGAATTTTCAAAAAAACACCCCCATGCTACAAACAGCAGCAGCTACATGCAACAGAGAGATATCCAGACAGAGAGACTTTCAGCTTTATTATTAGTACAGATAAAGAAAGATAAAGATAAAGAAGACCAAAAAAAAAAAGCGAAAATGAAAAGAAAAAAAAAAGTTGGGGAATTTTACAAGAAAATTTGTTTTTTTGGGGGGAAAAATTTTTTTCAAGAGACAAAAATATTAGAGGAAGTCGATTCATTTTCTGAAAATATTAGTGGAAAAAATAATTTTTGAATTTGGGGAATTTTGGTAGAAAACATCGCTTTTTGGGGAAAAATTGGAAGGGAATTGGGGAAATCTGGATTTGACCATCTGGCAACACTGTTTAAATTGTAAAATTTCGGTTTTCCAGAGAAACAAAAATATTACTTAACGGGAATATAATCCTTGTTATGTAGTGTATAAAAAAATACATAAATAAAAAACATAGCATGACTTGAATTCAATCACCAAGTTTTAATTGAATTTCGCTAATAATTCGACAAGCATTCAGTCCCTCTCCCCACTGTTTTTCAATGTCCCTTTTTTTTTAATTTAATGACACTCTGTGTGTCTCTACAAACTGATTTTCAAAGAAAAGTGGCTGATTATGTCTAAGCCAACTGAATGCAGATTGAACGGCCAGGCCCGTATCCAGATTTTCATAAAGGGAGGGGTTTTAATCTATCAGGGGCGATTGTAATTACATGAAAAAATACCTGAACTTTTTTTTCCAAGAAGAAAAAGTGTTTTGATGGGCATATATATACACATTACGTGTATGTACACATCATATTATGTATATAAATAATTTAGATACATAGTTATTTGTTGGGGATAAAACTCGAAGTTTTAATTGGACTTCATACGTCCATGTGCTTGGTGGGAATTAAAGTCTTTTAATTTTTCTCATTTCTTAAAATTTTTCAAAGAATGTTTTATTTTCATCCTTTGCATCTGAATCCTTAACCACTAATTACATTCATTTACTAATACACTAAAGCCTAATACACCAGCATTTTTTACTGCTTCCCGGTTTCTTTTATGAGTATTTGTAGAAGAATGTTGCATTGCAATAAAGCCTTCACACCATCATTAGCATATGTAAAGGGCTTGTTGCAAGAAACACAAAACCAAAATCCAGCCCAATCAATTTTTTTACACTATATTTCCATCTTTTCATTGTAGGAATCACACTCTGTTTAACCATTCCCAATTAAGCTTGTTCTTCTTTCCTGCATCGATGGAGCCAATATCTTCAGATTTATCCAGATACCTCAATTTTTAAATGAGAACATGCAAAGTTCAAATGAATAAATTTATCAAACAAAAAAAGTAGCAAAATGAAAAGTAAGAGTTAACTAGCAAAATTTAATTAAACAAACTAATTTATATTAACGAGGAGCATATTAATAACGATAAAGTATAATTAGAATTAGTTCAATAACAACAGAACGCACGCAGATAAAGATCATAAACCAGAATCTTTACTAATAATAAAGCTGAATGTCTCTCTGTCCGGAGGATGTCTGGATGTCTGGATGTCTGTAGGATATCTGTAGGATGTCTGTAGGATGTCTGTGACGCGCATGGCGCCTAAACCGTTCGGCCGATTTTCATGAAATTTGGCACGAAGTTAGTATGTAGCATGGGGGTGTGCACCTCGAAGCGATTTTTTTTATTCAAATTTTAAGAAAAAAAAATATCATAAATTACGAAATTATCATAACGTGGAATCGTAACATGGGCACAAGCCAATTGGCGAGATACGAAATTATCATAACGTGGAACTGTAACGTCGGTACAAGCCAATTGGCGAGAAAATTCACCATACATTATTTGTAAATATACAAGAGAACCAAAAGACCTTTAATTTTTCTATTACGGGCGAAGCCGTGCGGGTGCCACTAGTCTTTACTAATAATAAAGCAGAAAGTCTCTCTGTCCGGAGGATGTCTGGATGTCTGGATGTCTGTAGGATGTCTGTAGGATGTCTGTAGGATGTCCGTAGGATATCTGTGACGCGCATAGCGCTTAAACCGTTCGGCCGATTTTCATGAAATTTGGCAAAGTTAGTATGTAGCATGGGGGTGTGCACCTCGAAGCGATTTTTCGAAAATACGATGTGGTTCTTTTTTTATTCCAATTTTAAGAAAAAAAGTATCATAAATTACGAAATTATCGTAACGTGGAACCGTAACATGGGCACAAGCCAATTGGCGAGATACGAAATTATCATAACGTGGAACCGTAATGTCGGTACAAGCCAACTGGCGAGAAAATTCACTATACATTATTTGTAAATATACAGGCGAACCAAAAGACCTTTTGATTTTTCTATTGCGGGCGAAGCCGTGCGGGCGAAGCCGTGCGGGTATCACTAGTATAAAATAAACAAAATATTTGCTTACTATCAATTCCTCCAACTGCCATAAAGAACAAAGACAGGAGTCGAAGCTCTTATCACTTTTCTCTTCCTACCATCCCCCAGTTTACAAAACATGACCGTAGCTTACGCTTTATATTTATACCAAATGTCTTCAATTTGGATTTTTTCGTTTCATTAAACATCGCCCTAAATTTTACTAAAGTAGGTTTTTCTGAAAATATAGAAGTTCCGGTATTTTCGAAGATGAAGATATCGGAATTCAAGATGAAAATACCGGAAATCCGGTAAAATACCGGAACACAATCATCCCTGGAATCTTACCTGGGGGGGGGGGAGAATTCAATTCCTCACAACCTTTATTAGTTTTACTACAAATTATCGATCCCAGTATGGCCATTATGCACCTGTAAGTACTGCTGTACCCCCCCCCCCCCCTCTTCCCCTAGAAGAATAATTCTGGCTGCTCAAGTGACCTAAGTATTCCTTCATTTTACAGGTTCACTTTTATCAAACCTTGTTTGGTTCTTTTTAATTAAATCTGTTAACTATGCGGTTTATTGCAACAAGTATTAAAAACTCTCCACGAATTCTTTTTATGTAAGAGAATGCATATCAGATTTTATGTTCTGAAATAAGGCTTAGAACGAGCGTATTGTAGATGCAAATGACATTACTAAACACAATCACTAATACATCTTCATAGCTGCAACGCATGCCAAATTCATCATTACCTCTTTACAATAAGCAATATTAATTCTTTCTACTGGTAGATAATTCGACGGTTCTACCACCACAGTTTTTCCAAAATATTAGTTCAATCGGCAAAGCTTTAACAGTTGTAAATTATTGCACATTGAATGTTATGCAAAATTTTTTAAGTTATAAGAGAAAGAAATGCAAGCGTTTAGGTCCAACTGAGTTGAATTAGAGGGGAAAAAATACAGAATTACTGAGTTAAAATTACAGAAGAACTTCAGAGAGAAAGGGGGGGGGACGTTAAACGCAGGCTTTCACATTAAAGTTAATTTAAGTCGATCGTTTTCTTCATTTGACATACTTTTTTTTTTTTCAATGGATAGGGTTTAACCCCTAAAAACCCTCCCCTTGGACACGGCTCTGGAACGGCCTAATTACCTCTTCGTTAAGCATTATTTACGCTTCCCTGACCCAAATTTGGTTGCAGAAATCCGAGCAATCTCCCCATAAAAAAAATTCCAACAGTGCTTCTCTTTTGAGTTGTTAGCAAGCTAACTCGACAAACTTTAGGGAAGTTTTCGATTTTTCAATTTTATTTTTATATGATAGAGTAACATGTATGAACATCATAGGTGAAAAAATTTTTGTGATACGATAAGTAGTTTTTTTTTTAAATTAATTTTTAAAGTTCAAGCGCTTGTGACGTCAAATGGCATAGGAAGTGACGTCATGCGCTCTTCCGATAGGGGAGAAGCCGAAGGTCACGCATTCGACTTCGAAGACGAAACGTAAAAGGCTTATCTCCTCGCATTGAACTCATCGCGTTTCTGGAACATTAAACCTCTCATCCTCTCGGAAATATTCGAATATAATCATTGATGTTACATGAGGAAGATTATTTAGATTGTGCTTTAACGAATCCGGTCTCCATAGTGTGTTCAAAAGTATTATTGAATTTCTAAAAAATAAAAATATCAGCGCGCTCAAAATGTCCCTAGCGAAAACAAGGGGTCTTCGGCGGAAGGCTGCCCATTCGCGCCCTGTGACGTAGGCTCGTGACGTTTCAGAAGCGCGCACTTTTGCGCGTGGACTTTTAAAAATTTATTAAAAATCAACCACGGTGTTTTAAAATTCGGCGATGGTGAATTTTTTAGTTTTGAGGGTCAATTAACAATATCCAATAGCCAAAATATGAACAGTTAATAGGTTGCAACTTCCCTATTCGGTAATGCGCGAGAACAGAAGGACGCTGCCATTCCTCCTCCACCCCACCTCTAACCCAAACACACCACATAGATTAAATAATCACAAACTGCTTTGACTACGTGCTATTTACATTATTAAAACGAATAATGTTTAGCGCGGATAACTGTTTTTATGCTTCTAAGTTTGGGTTTTCGTGTTTGGAATTTAAACTAAC
>NC_072737.1:4982029-5056006 GCF_026930045.1 Uloborus diversus
CTAAACATGGCGGACAGCGGTGCACTGTTGTCCAATCTCTCTGTATACAGGATCTCTACCAATGCTTCAATTGACAAAATTGACAAAAAACTTAAACAAAAGGCTTAAAGCATTGGTAGAGATCCTGTATACAGAGAGATTGGACAACATTGCGCCGCTGTATGCCATGTTTAGTCCAAATGTTGTCAGCTCGAAATGCTGTGCTGTGTTCTCATTTCTTCAAGGGATATCAATAATTTTGAATGTTCCAACTTTACATTGTTGCAATTGAAAACAGGTTCCAACTGGTTAAGAACTACAGTGAAACTTGTGTAAGTTGACCACTTGCGGTGCAGTACTTTGGTGGTCAACTTAGACAGGTGGTCAACTTATAGAGGGTAGTAATGAAAACTGTTTTTTGTCATTTCTTGTCCCATGCATTCTTTTTCAACTAATTGGAATACTTTAAACTCACTTTCATTGTTTAACATTACTTTAAAACAATAAGAAAAATTGTTGTTTAAATATTTTTAGGGATTATTTACCAGAATGATGCGTAAAGCATCATACAAATTTAAAATTTCTTTAAATTGATCAAAAAAAATTGTCTCATTGCTTATGAAAACCTACTTACTTGATATTAACAATTCCTAAAAATTCAAAACAAGTCAAAAGTGACTCAAATTATTCATTTGATGTTTTTTATTACATTTGTAACCACATGGTAATCTACTTTTCAACAAAATAACTCTTTATTGAAGTTTGGTGCATTTTTTGGGACTTAACATTAGCTCAATGAATTTAGATGGAAACATAAATATCCATTGGTTTTTCTAAAAAGTCTGGTTGCTTAGTTGAGGTATAACTGATTAAACTTTTATTACAATCTAATGCTTTTGCAAAGTGGTCAACTTATAAAGGGTTTTCTACATTACTCCAAACCAAAGCTGGTGTAGATTAGTGATCAAGATAGACAGGTGATCAAGTTACAGAGGTTTTCTTTCATTATATAAGATAGGACTAATTCCTTTCCTGACAAAAGTGGTCAACTTAGACAGGTGGTCAACTTTACAGGTTTCACTGTATTAGTTCAAGTTGGGAATATAACCCAAAGTTATTTTGATGTTATATACAGAACTGCGTTTTTCAAAGTATTTGCTATGTAGGATAATACAAACATATTGTCTGTATTAACTTCTGCTTGCAGCATAAAAGTAATTTCTCTTGTTTGTCCTCATTATTTATTGTATGTAACAAAGACGAACAAGATAAATACAACTAATTACATAAGTATCAACTATCAAAAGGACCTCTGGCCCTCAAGCTATGAAGGACTGCATGTCAGGCGCCTTGCCTTCAGAAGACAACACAATAGATGGTGGTGCCATCTATGGACAGTTCAAGAATTTAGAACCAGGCCAGGAGCCGAATAATTTTCTGGTCTGGCACCTCCAGAGGTATCATTTCACTTGGAGAACATTGTGACCGCAAGCATATGTAACGTCGCCCAGTCACCATTAATGACGATGGTGGATCTTCGACCAGCAAGGATCGAACCCAAGACCCTCTGGCCCCAAGTCCAATGCCTTACCGATCAGGCCACCACGACCCTAATTACATAAGTAATCACATCTGTTGAATGTTCTAATATTGCCACAAAAATTTTTCAATGCTTTTTGACTGGGTGTTTGCATGCTATAGTTCTGATACAATTTTTTTCCTAAGGGAAAGTTTGTGACTGGTTGAACAGCAAAACTGTTTAGGAATTATTTTAAGCAAAAATTTCATTTTAATGCTCATCAAACAAGTCTCAAAGCATACTTTTTGCTTGAATATAACTACGTTTTGATTTATTAAAGTTTATGTAATTTGAAAGAATGTAAAAAGCACTTAAGTCACTGCCAAGTATGTAAAACCTGCAAGCAAAACTACTGAAAGTTCAGAGTTACCAATTTAAGCAGTTTTTTTTAATGCAAAAAATCTTTACATACTGCGCACGCTCTGAAACTAAGACCCTGGATCATGTTAATAGGTAAATTTTGCTATTCATATAACATTTTAGAGATGCAAATTTGTCTTTGATACCTACCAATCTGATGAGGTGAGATTTTTTTAAAGCTCCTAGTTAAAAGCCATCTCTTTTCATTTTAAAAACATTCATTTTCAATTCGAAATAACTTTTCTGATGTGCAATTGGTTTTTTTTTTATTAAAAAATATTTTATCAACTTTCATACCCATTTTACATTAGAACATTGATGCTTCAACAAATGTAAAAAGGTGTATTTAGCTAATAATTACCTTTAAACGAAAAACGTTTTTCATAAACCTTGACCTGTTATTCAACCAGTAATCTTTTTCAATTGTTTGTGCAATTTGAAAAGAAGCAGGAATATGAGGAATGAAATGGAAGTGTTTAACTTACGTGATAATATCTTTAATTCATATCCTTATTATTATTACTATACTGTTTTTATTGAAGTAGTTATTATCATAAAATTACTCCAAAAAAGTCCTAAAAATTTAGGTGCTGGGGTTTTCAAAATTGTAAACACACAACTGAGTGCATCAAATGTGAAAAGATGTGTTTTCTTCCTGAGTGAGAATTAAGGGAAGGGGGGTGGGAGAGTCATATAGATGGTCATGAGCTCTCCTTAAGAGACAAAATACAGCCAAAACCTGAATTTTAGGGACTACTTTGAAAAATTTAGTTTAGCCCCCCCCCCGCCCATTTGGGCTTGAAAATTGCACTTTGATCCCCCCTCTTTTAAAAATGAGCCCCACCCGAAGCCAGAAGCTGTTTTCCCCCTTTTTACTTTTTTTTTACAAAAAAGGAAATATTGTATTCGCAAAAAAATTTTCACTCAAAAGTCGGCCTTAATTTCCATTTTTCTCACCCCCGAATGAATGTTGAGTTTTTTTTTTTTTCGAGCCGACCACACGTGGATAGATGCCTAGGAACGTACAGACACCCGAAATATCCATTTTGACGACCCCCGAGTTAATTACAACGACTTTTCTCGTGACGTCTGTATGTACGTATGTATGTGCGTGTGTATGTGCGTATATACGTCGCATAGCTAAAAAATGGTATGTCCTAGAAAGTTGTAATTTGGTACGTAGACTCCTAGTGAGCCCTAGTTCTGCACCTTCCCTTTTGGTTGCATTCGGATGTTCCTAAGGGGGTCTTTTGCCCCTTTTTTGGGGGTAAATCATTGTTAATTTCGATGTAAACTCAAGTGGTGGTACAATTTGGCGATACACTTGGCGATATATCGCCAGTTTTTTGATCGCCAAGTTTTGTCGTCAACTTGGCGTCAAATTTGGCGATTTTTTTAAAAATCTGGTTTCAATTTGGCCAGTGTTGGTGATATTTAGAGAGTAAACAATTGAATCACATTAAAATTGCCAGTAATGGGGAAACGACATTAAATTGGAGTAAAAGAAAGTCATGTGATGCACACATCAGCTCGTTTTCATCAAAGTAGAATCATGTTAATTTCATTGGAGTACTTAACTTGCCTTATCATTTTCTGTGCAAGGGAATGAGAAAATTCTAAGGAATCCATCCTGTGCCGCAGTGGCCAAGTAGGCACCTTTCCTGTCGCAGCTGACGTAAAAGACAGATTCTAGTCTCCTCCACGCTCCTGTATGGAGAACAAAGTGCAAAAATCATAAGACTTCATCATGCAAACAAAATGAGCTGTACACAACAAACTCTATTTGTTGTGCAGACATTTTCCAAATAGAAATTTGTAGTTGTAACGTATCAACATTTTACAAATCATTTTTTACAATATTTGTAAAAAATGTCAACAATTTACTATGTTTTAACTCGATTGAACAAAATTTTAATGCAATTGCAAAGCTGAGTTTTGAGCTGAATTTTATCCATTTTATGCATAAAGTTTTGACTTTATTGATAACTTTGTGTATCTCCCAAGTTTGCAAAACAAAACAAGTAAAATACGTAAAGTACGTTTTAAAATTATTTCATGTCCAATTTTGTTCATGAAATGAAAAAAAGGCTCACCATTACTGAAACCAGAATTTTCCTTCTTGTAGAAGCGCTGCGCAGAGCTTTGGATCCAAACAGCACTGTCCTTATATGCATAAATACAGGGCCGGATTTAAGGGAGGGCTGGCGGGGCTACTGCCCTGGGGCCTCCACAACAAAGGGGCCCCCACAATAAAATTTTTACAAAATATCTTAACTTTCACAGGTCAGCAAACTTTACGTTTTTTCTCCCCTATAAATTGTAATAATAACAACATAAAAAAATAAATAGCTGTAACATCAGGATGTATTTACTATTAAAGTGCTGATCAAAAATATCGGATATATACATATATATCAAAATATTCAGATATATATCAAAGTATCGGATATTTTCGAAAATATTATGATCATTTCGAACCCTGATTAGAGGCCTCCACTCCTTCGTTGCCCCAAGGCCTCCACACTTCCAAATCCGGCCCTGCATACATAGGAGGTTATTGGGGCTCATGACCCCCCCCCCCCCCAAAATCGTTCTCAACAATATACAGTCACTTTGTGTTTAAACACTTCGTGAATAAAATGTAAACAATTTCAGTTCTGTTCTCTTTTCAATTCTTTAATTATTTTGTAAAGTGTATTATAAATGATACTTCTTGAAAAGAACTTCTTTTCATTATCTATGAACTTAATTAGCAACGTTTTCGCCCTATTAGGTGCATTATTCCCAGGCGATTTGGTGCTTTTTCTTGACACCCAAGTAGTTTTAGAAATTTTTCGCACCCAAAACTGTGGATTCGTTCATGGGGGCCATTCTTCAGCATGCCCCCCAACCTAAAATGGTAGTCTTGATCCACCCCCTACTTACACAGAACAAATATTACCACTCTGGGGTTCGCAGTATGGTTTGAAACCTAGGGCTCTTGAAGGGGTTAACCCTCTAGATATTAACAAAACGAGCCTGAGGCTTAACTATTAAAAAAAGAGCAAAATATGCGAAGCCAATAAGATGCTTGGGTTTATCAATAGATCTATTTCAAACAAATCTAAAGAAGTTCTTCTGCCCTTATAAAGAAGTTTGGTAAGACCTCATTTGGAGTATGCTGTTCAGTTTTGGTCTCCTTATCTTAAGAAAGACATTAATGTATTGAAAAGGGTTCAAAGGCGAGCTACATGGCTAATAAATGGACTTTCTCACTTAGACTATGATTCCAGGCTTAGAAGGCTAAAAATGTACAGTCTTGAGCAAAGAAGAGACCGAGGGGACATGATTCAGCTGTTTAAATTTATTAAAACGAAAGATGTTACGGGGCTGAAGTTTAGCACTGAAAACAGGACAAGGGGTCATTGTTTTAAGCTATTTAAATCTCAGGCTAACATGGATGTTAGGAAAAATTATTATTTTAGCAGGGTAGTGGAACCTCGGAACAGCTTACCGGAAGAGGTGGTAATGAGCAAGGGAGTAGACAGTTTTAAGAGGGCCATTGATCTTCACTGGGGATTGTAAATTGACTAGGACCAGTCTAGCTGGGCCCAGAGCCTGTTGCTGGTCGTCACTTTTGTATTTGTATATTTATTATCATTTTCTCTGTAACTGCAATCAAGACGCTATTCTAATGAAAACGCTTTGCATTTCGTTTTTACGAACTCTCCTTAACAAATGTGTACATGATGCCTTAGCTGTAATTTTTTGATGAGTCGAGGAAGAAATGTAGAGGAAACATATTTTTTCTGTTCAAGGGATGTACAACTTACCTATGACGTTATGCGAGAGTGTGCAAGTGTGCTGAGGCCAATTCATGTTTTTTGAGAGTGCAGATTTCAGCCGCCTTGTGTCTGGTACTCTCCCTGAAAAAAAAATATTTCTGAGGTTTTAATTTTAGTTTAATTCCTAGTCATAAGCATTACTATTTTTTTTAGTATCTAATAAGTTTTAATGTGTAGTTTTAGCAACTTGCATTACCAGCCAAGTAAACAGTTTAACCAGATAGCTTTGTAAACTGTTTAAACAGAACTTAGTAAACTGTTAAACCAAGCTTTTCATTTGCTTTCTGAGGGATTAATAACTATGGAGAATTTTAGTCTTGCTAGCTTAGTTAAACTGTTCAACGAGTCAAACAGTAAAAAGCTGTATCATATTAATTAGCTAACTTAATATCCTGTTTAGCTAAGTTAGCTCGAATTGCTCTCTAAGGCAGCGGTTCCCAACCGGTGGTTCGCGAACCCCTGGGGGTTCGCGAGAGGTTTTCAGGGGGTTCGCGAAAAAAATATTGTAATGGCAGAGTTTTAACATGCCTGTTTCGGATGTTCAAGTGGTTTCAGGCAAATTTTGTTCCTTTTTTATTCATTTGTCTCTCGCACATTCGATACTCTTAACATGAAAATATTTGCATACTTCCTGACACATTTTACATTTAAATGGTTTACTCTGTCATTGCAAAGTGCCAGTTTTAGCGCTTCCATTGACAATGATAGCCCTGAAGCCATGCTGAAAAAACTCTTTTTGTGAATACAGTGTCCTCAGATGAAAGAATTTGAAAGCTTTCGTCTCCTCACAAGCTTTTGACAGAAAAGTTTGATTAAACTTGATAAAAACATTACATGGAGCACATACGAGTGTCTAAAATATTTTGTTGTTTGGTTTCTTTACCATTTGAGTCCGACGAAGAGCTATGGCTCTTCTTTTGTGTTGAGTCAAAAATGCATAGAAATGAGATTACGCTGTTGTTAGTTGCTATTATTTTCACACTACATCGACTAGAATTTACTTCGAGCTTTCTTGTCGAAAAAGGGAAAGAATGGCTAGCAATCCAAGAATACCACGGGAAGTATGAAAAATTAATTACTATAGAAAATTTTCGTGGTTAAAATTTTGGCAGTGTGAGGTTTACCCAGTAAAAAAAATCAACGGAATTTAACCATGCAACTTAATTTGCGCTATATGTAAATAAGGTATTTATGAAATTTGTGTAGAAAATTTCTTTTGTAGTAAGTGAGCTTAAAACTATTTGTCTTGGTAAAAATTATGTAAGAATTGGAGTAAATGCGTATATTGGAAATAGACGCTTCTATTATTTTTTAATATACGCCGTTTATTCACGCAGTATATCTTTATCAAACAGTTAGGCTCGTAGCAGTGGCGCAGCCAGAAAATTTTCCTGGGAGGGGTTTTCAAAATCAAAAAATTGTTGCTTTCTTTCCCATTCATTTACAATGCGTAATCAAGGGCGCCCATATAGGGGGGTAGGGGGCTCAAGCCCCCCCCCCCTTAGAAATGAGAACTTCCTTGCTTTTAGTGCTTTTTTCTTTGCAAAAATGTGTAACAATTTCTTTTCCAGCCATTAATGAATAATATGAGCCAATAATGAATAAGTTATAAAAAAATGTCAAATTTTAACATCTTTAATCTGTACTAAAACCGGTTTCCATAGGGAAAATATTCTGCTAAACCATGGGGAAAATTTTTGAGCCCCCCCCCCCCTTAAAATTTTGCATATGGGTGCCCTTGTGCGTAATTATTCAATATCAAAGAATTTCTACAGATTAGTAATTATTCATTCTAAGTAACTTCTTAAAAACAATTAAAAACAATTAATAATTCGTATTGATGTCACTATGAAACGAAGAAAGTGGGAAAAGCACAGAATATTTATTATTAGTTTTACTTTAATCTTATATTCATTTTTTGCGTGTTTTTCGCGAGATCACTTAAAAGCTCCTCCTAAAATACATTCATGTATTTTTGAATGTCAAATGCTAGCTAATAACGGCTTCGATCTTTCGATGAGAATTGGTTAAGAGCCTCAGAAAATCGGGTGCGGTAGGCTTCCTCTCACTAGATGTCCCTAAAAAGGATTTGTGCCGAGATGAAGTGCTGAGGGACCATGATACCCTGTAGAGCTTTATTGACACCATTTTAGCTATCTTATACCAGGGGGGACGTGGGGTGCTCATCATGAAATACAACTTTTATATTTAAGAATTGAAAAGTAATTTCTGACTGCTTCCTGATTATTAAAAACAGTAAAATATTTTGTTGAAACCTATTCCGCTTGGAAAAGCTCAAATACTCTGCTTTTTCCCTTGATCTTAATGGAGGAAATGAATGTGCTTGTGTTCTGGGAGGGGTTTTAACCCCAAAACCCCTCCCGTGGCTGCGCCTCTGGCTCGTAGTCCTTTTCAAGAAGACTTAGACCTAGAGATCTGTCTCATTTTATTTCAAGAAAAAAAGTTCATTTAGTTAATCTGAGAGTTCCCTGAAAGGTATTTTAAAGATCATTCTTTAATTGATTTCTGATTTAGTTGTTGGAGATAAATGTATCCTAGGTCAAAAAAATGTCAGCCAAACTTTATTTTTGAGCCTCTTTGTTCCACAAATATCCCATTTTCAAAATTTTTTCATAGTCGATGGAAGCTCAACACAGAATAATCACTGTGTTTATTTTTCGGTGAATTTGTTTTGTATTCATCATTTTAGTTCGTAGCAATATTTGTAATTCTATATTTTGCAATTGTGTTTTCGTTCTTGTTATGAACTACGGAGCAGCATCAAACTAAAAAAAATCTCTCAATATTATTGTCAATGCGTGTGTGTGTGTGTGTGTGCGCGCGCGCGCGTCCCCCCCCCCCCCCTTGTTTGTTATTTATTACCTAGTACCCAAGGGGTTCGCCAACTTCTTTCGGAGTTTGGAAGGGGTTCGCAAGGGGGAAAAGGTTGGGAACCGCTGCTCTAAGGTAGTGCAACTAAAGGGACATTTGGTATTGTTAGCTTAGTAAAGCCGTTCAACGTAATTATAGTTAACCACTGTTTACAACATAACCACTGTTTACAATATCAGCTGACTTAATAAATTGTTCAACCAAGTTTGCTTGAACTGCGTTTGGAGGTAATTTGGTATTACTAACTTAATTATAAGTTGTTCAATGACACTACTGTAAGCTGTTAACAGCATTAGGCGATTAGTCCCTTTGAAAGACAAATACCGTTTCGTTTTTAATGTTTCCATTTGTTGAGTACAGCGAAAACATTACTTCTATCCTCATCAAAACTAAGTAAGCAGTAAATATTTGCCAATACATTGTTGTATAACAAATGATGACTTGTTTTTGAACCACATTATTTTAAACCACAAAAGAATTGATTAATTACGATTGCAGAACATTTATTGCTGATGAAAATTAGTGCTTTGTGTGTGTGTATGTGTTGTTTTGCATATCATTGCAGTATTGTTGCATATTTTCATGAAAAATATTTTGATTCAAAATCAGGTCATTGTTTGTGAAGAAATTACAGCAAAAAAAAAAAGTAAAGTGCACTCTTCAAAAAAAAAAAAAAAAAAAAAAAGAATCAATAAAAATAAGACAGAAACGTTGTACAAAATGGTTTTAACAAAACAGTCTTATGCGCAGGGTCTATTTATTTACTCAGGTATCACTTTTGTTGCACAATCTGTCAAAACTGTGTAATACAATCTTCAAGATACAGCGAAACCTGTCTTATAACAATAAACATGCCTATAACGATAGTTTCTTTGGTTCCAGCAAAATGGCAACGTAGTTAATCAAACTGTCTGTAACGATAACCTGCCTGCAACAATATTTTTTTTAGGTCCCAACAGTATCATTGTAGACAAGCTTTACTGTACAATAGTTTCAATCACGCTTCTCTAGTACTTTGTATAACTGTTTACAGAAAAATATTTAATGTAATCTGCTAAGATTGCTAAAGATATTTCATCCAAACCCATCCCTCTCCCCCATAAATGTATCTTAACCTCTATATCGTCGCCGAAGAGCAACAATAAGATATCTAATCCCAAAATTAGAGAGCTAAGATATCTTACTGTTGCTACAGTAAGATATCTAATCCCAAAATTAGAACTAAGATATCTTGCTGTTGCTACAATAAGATATCTAATCCCAAAATTAGAACTAAGATATCTTACTGTTGCTACAGTAAGATATCTAATCCCAAAATTAGAACTAAGATATCTTGCTGTTGCTACAGTAAGATATCTAATCCCAAAATTAGAACTAAGATATCTTACTGTTGCTACAGTAAGATATCTAATCTCAAAATTAGAACTAAGATATCTTGCTGTTGCTACAGTAAGATATCTAATCCCAAAATTAGAACTAAGATATCTTGCTGTTGCTACAATAAGATATCTAATCCCAAAATTAGAACTAAGATATCTTACTGTTGCTACAGTAAGATATCTAATCTCAAAATTAAAACTAAGATATCTTGCTGTTGCTACAGTAAGATATCTAATCCCAAAATTAGAAATAAGATATCTTGCTGCTGCTACAATAAGATATCTAATCCCAAAATTAGAACTAAGATATCTTACTGTTGCTACAGTAAGATATCTAATCCCAAAATTAGAACTAAGATATCTTGCTGTTGCTACAATAAGATGTCTAATCCTAAAATTAGAACTAAGATATCTTACTGTTGCTACAGTAAGATATCTAATCCCAAAATTAGAACTAAGATATCTTACTGTTGCTACAGTAAGATATCTAATCTCAAAAATTAGAACTAAGATATCTTGCTGTTGCTACAATAAGATATCTAATCCCAAAATTAGAACTAAAATATCTTACTGTTGCTACAGTAAGATATCTAATCCCAAAATTAGAACTAAGATATCTTGCTGTTGCTACAATTAGATATCTAATCCTAAAATTAGAACTAAGATATCTTACTGTTGCTACAGTAAGATATCTAATCCCAAAATTAGAACTAAGATATCTTACTGTTACTACAGTAAGATATCTAATCCCAAAATTAGAACTAAGATATCTTGCTGTTGCTACAGTAAGATATCTAATCCCAAAATTAGAACTAAGATATCTTGCTGTTGCTACAGTAAGATATCTAATCCCAAAATTAGAACTAAGATATCTTGCTGTTGCTACAATAAGATATCTAATCCCAAAATTAGAACTAAGATATCTTGCTGTTGCTACAGTAAGATATCTAATCCCAAAATTAGAACTAAGATATCTTACTGTTGCTACAGTAAGATATCTAATCTCAAAATTAGAGCTAAGATATCTTACTGTTGCTACAGTAAGATATCTAATCCCAAAATTAGAACTAAGATATCTTACTGTTGCTACAGTAAGATATCTAATCTCAAAATTAGAACTAAGATATCTTGCTATTGCTACAGTAAGATATCTAATCCTTAAATTAGAACTAAAATATCTTACTGTTGCTACAGTACTGTTGCAACAGTAAGACTGTTGCTACAGTACTGTTGCTACAGTAACAGGGTGGCGACAGATCAGGGAGATCAGGGAAAAGTCAGGGAACTTTATCACTCAGGGAAAAATCAGGGAAATATCAGGGAATTTTGAAAAAATAACGAAAAATCAGGGAAAATTGATCAAATGAAGAAAAAAAATTTTTTTTTTTCCCTTGCAAAATGAAATACTTTGGTTTCCTACGAATTTTTCGCCAATTATTTGTTTTAAGAAAGTAAAATTAATGAGGTACGATTATACATTGCTGAATATTTGTGCATCTTTTTTCCTCAAGGTCAAAGTATTCAATCTTAGGATGAGCTTTTTAAGATTGATTCTGTGTCTGTAAAGTTGTTTATTTTACTTAGCTTGAATTTTCCTTCACGCATTCCATGCTATGTAAAATAAACAACCCAACAGGCAAAGAGAAAGCCGTCATTAATGACTTTGCTCCCTTGCTTTTACTTATTATTGTCTTGAAGTAATTAGCATACTAATATATCACGATTTCAAGAAAGGATTTTTATTTTTTAAATTAATGTTGAAAAAATCTTTAAAGTTATCACTTGGCATTTTTAATTTAATTGCTAAAATTAATTTTGACTTTTTTTTTGTTTTTGTTTTGCCATGTTATTATTCCCTGTTACTTCAGATTATCAAATATCTTGAAAACTAATTTCTGCAGATACTGCCGTTTACCTGCACACGGTGCAGTATTTTTTACGTTAGTAAAACTACATTACTTCTATACATTAACTATCACTTGCTACTCTTGCAGTAACAATTATACTACTTGAAAGTTCAGTTCAAGATTATTTCCATTTAAATTTTTTAGTTTTATCATGATTAGATATGTCTTTAAGAGTGGTTTTAATAAGTTCTCTTAGAATTCTTATGTTAACTGGTTCCTGGAAGTGAAGTATTTGTTTTAGATTTCCTATAATATTTCTTGGTCGATAATTTAATAACTGTTTTTACCAAAAAAAGGAGCATCTTTTCAAAAAATTATTTTAATTAACAGCTTAAACCGTTTTAAACGCTGCATTTTATTTAATATGCAATGCCTTTCAGTAGGGCAAAGAAAGGAAACCATTATCATTGGTATCGTAAATCAGGGAAATTTGGTGAACGAAATCAGGGAAAAGTCAGGGAACTTTTTTTTCCTGTTCCTGTCGCCACCCTGAGTAAGATATCTAATCCCAAAATTAGAACTAAGGTATCTTACTGTTGCTACAGTAAGATATCTAATCCCAAAATTAGCACTAAGATATTTTACTGTTACTCTGAGGTGACGATATTATGTACTTAAAAGCTAAGAAGATTATGAAGGATCAATAATACTCACAAAGAGCAGCTTCGCAAAATCCTTCTTTCATGTAATTGCTTTGTAAACATTCACCATCCTCTGACCAATCAATTTGAAGGATAGGCCATTCGTTCTAAATAATAAGGAATAAATAAGTTCAAGGTCTAGGTGCTGATATTTCCAGTGTAAGGTTTTGTTTTGTAGTCACATTTGTATGTTTCATAAAATATCAGTGCGTATTTAACTTTCTAGCTGTTCTAGAATCCAGATGATGACGAATATAACAACTACCTCTGAGGTCATTTGACTTATAATTGGATGCTTCATTTGCCAAATCGAATAACTCCATAAAACAAGAAATCGAGAAAACTGATGAAGAAGATAGCGTTATCTATAATAGTGAATGGGCCCTCGTGTTACATTTTCTGACTTCGCAGGATCACAAATGTTCTGAACCAAAAGTTTAATATAAATCCACATTCTAAGCATTAATTAAGCACTGTTAAAGCAGAAACGAGGATTTTTTTAAAAAGTGGAGTTATTCGATTTGTCAACTGAGGCATCCAATTGTCTTGTCTCTGACGATGGTTAATTTCAATCTTCGATTCCGAGTCACAACTGACTACAACTGTATTTATGTCGAGGACTGCTTACTAAGTGCCTTGCCTCCATTATTTTTTATACCGATAGATGGCAGCACCATCACCGGATCGAACAGTTAATGAGAATTTAGAACTAGACCAGGAGCTAATAGCTACCTGGTGCTAGCACCCCCAGAGGTATCGTTTCACTTGGAGGACATTGAGACCACGAGCATATTTAACGTCGCCCAGTCCCCTTTAATGACGACGGTGGGTCTTCGACCATCGAGGTTCGAACTCAGGACCCTCCGGCCCCGAATCCGACACTCTACCGATCGGGCTACCACGGCCCTAATTTCGATCTTAATAGGATAGTTTACTGTGCCTGTGTTGTCAACTTTTTCTGACAAAAATCCTTGCTATGAATCAAATTCAAATTGAAACGGTCAATAGATTAAGTACTCCGAATTGGTAGTAAATTTTACTTTATATTGGAAGATTTCTAGGTACTAAGTTAGGTTTGCCAATTCATGCAACTCTTTGGGATATGTGCTTTGCGTTAAAAAATCAACAGTTGTGCAGAAAAATGCTGAATTTCCTTTGCTCATTCCTTACTTAGAATTGAGATACGCATTAATAAAACAAATACAACGTCTAGTTAAACAAAATATATTTACTTAACCCAATCTTAAGAAAGGGATCATGTGACTTAAAGGTCATAAAAGGGCGGTTCTTTCTCCGAAGTTGGGACATATCATTGAGAAAAGATAAAATGGAGGGAGTGAAGCAAAGATCCCGAGTCATGTGATAGATTCTAAAGCTAAGTATTGGAAGAAATCAGGTGTCTTTCTTTAGTTTCATGCTGTGTCAACCATTCTCTTTGTTGAGTCACGTGACTTGGGATTTTTGCCTCAGCCTTTGCTAAGCTAATGACTTGCTCCCTCCATTTACTTATTCCTGCTCTAAGGGACATATGTGATGTCCTACAGGGTACCTCTCCAGAACGAGATCCCCCCAAAATGAGATCAAAAACTCTCAAAAATTAGGGGTGCCCCCTAAGAGCAAAGGCGCCCCCCCCCCTAAACATCGTGAACCCCCCTAAAGCGAGAGTACTTCAAAAGAGAAAAATATCCTTCAAAACAGCCCCCCCCCCAAAAAAAAAATTGAATGGCGCACTCTGCTCCATGATCCCTTCTACGTGGGCACCCACCCCTGCAAAAATCAACCCTCCCAAAAAATTTCAATGGCTTATGACCCCTCATAGAGGACACTCCTGCTAAGGACTGGTGCTATAAGTAAAATTTTTGCGTGCAGTTTCTCTCAGTGAGTATAATCTTGGATGCAAAGCAATAAATTTTATTTGTTACTTCATCTGAGATATAGGGAAGAATATGAAGTGAAAACTTGGAAATTTTGTCTCCAATTATCGGAACTAGTCTTGCATAGATATTAATATTGAGTTATATTAAGAAAGCTCTAGTTTTGATTTACTACGCGTCTTTACTTCTATTTTTAAGCTCGTAAATTTCCCTAACGCTTTTAACTTATAAATGCAGTAAAACCTCGTTTATTCGACCGCCGTTTATTCGCTCACCTGTTTATCTAGGTCAAATTTGTAGTGTTAAAAAATATGCATAAATCACTTAAATAATAATTTAAAATTGTGATAGCTAGAACGAACTATAAACACACTAAATATTCGCTTTTTATTTTGATTAAATGTAGAGCTCCTGCATACGTAGTGTAATAAAATATAGTTGTGTAATAACATGGCGTATTTTAGAACGTCAGTTCGACAACGCTGCAGTTGAACTTCGAGGGTCGATCCAAAAGTAAGGTTCCCATCAATTTTACAAATACTATACAGCACTGTCTATTCTCATTGAAATCTACATCGTTGGAAAGAAAAAAAAAACGTTTCTCTATTTTTATAGATAACCGCCATCTTTTTCTGTGCATTATTGTCGACGGTGCCCTAACTTCTGTATCGAGTGTCACAGAATTCCACCGCCAACCCGTTGAGCAAGCGTTTCACCCATTTTTTCGACTTCGTCGTCGCTCCGGAAACGTTGGCCATCAAAGTGTTCCTTAAACTTAGGAAACAAGTGGTAATCACTAGGCCCGAGATCCGGACTGCAATCAAGAACGGAGTGGTTTGTTGACTGTCATGTCCTACTCTGGCGGTGGAATTTTGTGATGCTCGACACAGAAGTAAAGGCACCGTCGATAATAATGCACAGAAAAAGATGGCGATTATGTATCAAAATAGAGAAGCATTTTTTTCTTTCCAACAATGTAAATTTCAATGAGGATAGACAGTGCTGTATACATGTAAAATTGACGGGAACCTTACTTTTGGATCGACCCTCGTATAAATGATAAAGTGTTTGCGAGAAAGGGTAATTTATCGTTTTGTTACAAAGCATTGTTCTTACTCTAATAAGAGATAAGTCTGCTTATTTAAGAATACAGTGAAACCTGTGTAGGTTGACCACTTGCGGTGCAGTACTTCGGTGGTCAACTTAGACAGATGGTCAGCTTATAAAGGGTTGTAATGATTTTTTTAATTTTTTTTGTCGTTTCTTGTACCGTGTAATCATTCTCTGACTAATTCACACTTGCTCTTTTCTGTTCAACTCACTTTTATTGTTTAACATTACTTTGAAAGAATAATTAAAAATGTCATTCAAATATATATTTTTTATTTTTTTTCGTTTTTTACTATATTAGGCACTGTAGTTTTAGAAATTCCATATGTGTCAGCTAATTTTCTCTGGCTTTCTTCCTTTTCAATTAATTTTAATATTTCATACTTTTTATCAATCTCAAGTTCAACTAACATCCTTTTTGAAGCCATTTTATGAAGAATTTATAATAAAAAGAGCAACAAGCTGGATTCTCCTAGTTTATAAAGGTAGTTGAAAATGAATACGTTGTATCTCTTAATCCCTTGCACCATAAATAAGTAACTTTACTCTTCAGCACAATTATTTTTACTCTTTTGCCTCAAAATATTGCAACTGCAAAAAAAGACTGCTTTTCTACTGACAACTGTTTTCATAGGACAGAGAGTACAAAAGGCTTTCCTAAATAGAACAACAAAAGAAAAACAAGTTTGGAGAATAAAGAGTAGCATAAGCTTTATGCTGCTGTTTTATTTAGTTGTTTAATTGCTAGTAAGGCATCAAAGCATTAAAATTATTCTTGGAAAGCTATAAAAAAAGTAATAAATAAGCAAATTATTTTATTTTATTATTAAGTTTAAAAAAAATAAACCAAGTGGTCAACTTACAAATGTTTTTTTACGATACTCGGAACCAAATTTGGTGTACATTAGTGGTCAAGATAAACAGGTGGTCAAGATAGAGAGGTGGCAAACAGAGGTTTTCCTTCATTGTACAATATAGGACTAATTCCGTTCGGACAAAAGCGGTCAACATAGGTAGGGGGTCAACTTACAAGGGTGGTCAACTTTACAGGTTTTACTGTATGTATAGCTTTTTCTCCATATTATCCGGATTGCCTTTTGTCCCAGTTAGTCCGGATACATGAGGATGTACTGTAATTTTGAGTGATAAAAAATTGAAATAGGTAGAATTGTAAATTTATCAGTTTCATATTTGTTGATGCATACTTACTTTGAGAATGCTATGCATTTTGTAAAGATAGCCTTGATTACGGGAGCCACATATGTAAATATTGCCGTCGTCACATCCAATAGCAATTGTACTTCCATCTGTCAAACATAAAAGGTAATTATAATCGATTTCAAGAAAGCTAAACGAAAATGCTCACGTGAATATGAAGTTTATTATAATAAGTAGTGATGTTCCGGATATCCGTATCCGCAGATATCCGAGGAAAAATAAAGATCTGCATCCGTATCCGTTACTTTTTGGACGGATCTTAAACGGATCTTTTCTATTCTAAAAATTCTTAAATATTTGAACAAAAGACTTTAAATTAGGTTTTATTCCCTATTTAAATTATAAGGTATCATTTCAAACGCAAACGGCATTCTGAGACATGTTTTTTTTTTCTTTTTTAATTTTTAGTTTAATATTAGTTTTTGTTGATTTGGGGTTTCTGTTATTCTTCATTTTGGTTTTTCTCGGCATCCTTCAAAAAAATGAGACAAAATTCTCTATTTACTGTTTGTAAAGGTGTTCCCGGCTCTGTTATTCCGTCGGTCGGAGTAATCTGGGTGGAATGTGTCAGCGCTGCATTTATGCTGAAATAAAATGCGAAAAATTATTTCTAGCCTATCTAGTAGCAGCTTTACACTCTTTGCTCCTGTATCCTAAATCTACCGAGCAAGATAGAAATAATATTTCACATTCTACTTAAGCATTAATGCAGCGTTGACCCGTTCTTTCCAACTCTCCCTCAATTTTAAAGGATATTTCTTTAAAGAGTAAATGATAGTCTTTACTATATTTTCTCCGTAGATGACATTTTTTAAAGAAACAGTGTTATTATTCTGACGGGAATACCTTCCGTAATAAATTTTAAACTCGGTTAGTTGAATTGGGCAAAAAAATTTTGATATCCGTATCCGCGAATCTTGACACTGATGATCCGGATCCGTATCCTTATCCGCAGATCTACCTTTTTAACGATCCGGCACATCACTAATAATAAGTATCCTCATATATATAATAGCCGGTGATCGAGTAACGCGCGTTTCAACAATGAAACTCGCGCCACGGCATGATCATTTGATAATGTGTTTTTGTAATGTTTAACAAGCAGGGAAAGGCTTTATTGTGACAAAGCTGAGCTCGATCCGGTAACTTAATAGTTTTACTGGTAAGACTGTGTCATTTCAGGGAAATGAAGAAACGAAAAAGCGACAACTATGAACGTTATCTACTGGAGTTTAGGGTTCATTCACTGGAGTTAGGGTTAAAATTCATAGAGTAAAGAAATTAAATATAGAGGCCCAGCTATACTAAGAAATTGAAGCCAGAAATCTCACCGCTGTATCCCAAGATCCTTAGCTTCTTGAGATACATTTTGATTCAAAACATTCCATTACTGTATTTCAGTTGGCTGTTAATTTAAACTTAGATATTGTAGCAAGTTTATGAATCACGTTATTGAAATTGCATTAAAACATGAATTGAAACGCAAACCAATCCACCAGCTACTTTATTCTATCCCTATTGCGAGGTTGGTGAAAGCCATTCTTGAGAAGCGATCATGTCATCATAACCCCGCTCATCATTGCACCGCTGTATCCCATAATTCCCGCTTCAATTTCATCTCCTTTTTACCATAGACGGGGCCTCTCAATGTATATTTCTTTACTCTATGGTTAAAATTCATAGAGTAAAGAAATTACATAGAGAGGCCCAGCTATACTAAGAAATTGAAGCCGGAAGTTGCACCTCTGTATCCCAAGATCCTTAGCTTCTTGCTTAATATATTGAGAAACATTTCGATTAAAAACATTCCATCACTGAATCACAATTGGTTGTTAATTTAAACTTAAGTATTTTTGCAAGTATATGAAGCACGTTTTGAAATTACATTAAAACATAAATTAAAATGCAAACCAATTCGCCAGCTACTTTATTCTATCTCTATTGCGAAATTGGTGAAAACTGTTCTCGTGAAGCGATCATGTTATCATAACCCCGCTCATCATTGTACCGCTGTATCCCATAATTCCGGCTTCAATTTCATCTCATTTTTTACATAGACAGGACCTCTCTATATACATTGCTTTACCCTATGGTTAAAATTTCAACTATACCCAAAATATCACCTAACAGGCAACGGCTTCGTTCAAATGTAGAAGAGTAGAGGCAATTTTCACCCGTCATACCTTGACGGGCGACTTTCTAGTTTTCCAAAATGATGTAGTCATGAAAGATGAGAAATCTTTCGCAAATATGAAAAACTCAGTAGGGGAAAGCTCGAGGGACATACATAGGGGATACGAGGATGTTCGCGCTTCGGAAGTGGGAAGAGTAATAAGAGACCAAAAACAAAGTGAAAATAATAATTTGCTCTTCTACAAAATCTGTACTAATAATAAAGCTCAAAGTCTCTCTATCTGGATCTCTGTCTGTCTGGATTTCTGTCTGTCAGGACCTCCGCGACGCGCGTAGCGCCTAGACCGTTCGGCTGATTTTCATGAAATTTGGCACAGAATTAGCTTACAGCATGGGGGCGTGCCCCTTGAAGCGATTTTTCGAAAATTCGATTTTGTTCTTTTCCTATTCCAATTTTTAGAACTTTTCACCGTGCAAATTATTATAACGTGGGCGAGTAAATTACCAAATTATCATAATGTGGAACCGTAACATGGGCAAGCATAGCAAATTGGCGAGAAATTCATCATCCATTATTTGTAAATAAACAGGCGAACCAAATGACCTTTAAATTTCCTACTACGGGCAAAGCCGTGTAGGTACCACATATATAAAATAAGATTGTTTTCTCCATGTCTCCTTCATAAAAGCCAAGAGAAAATGTAATTTCAAAAATTTTTAAGCATTATAAATTTATATTTTTAAATAAATCTTTTTGTTTAAACTTGCAATGTCTTTCATCCCTGATAAGAGTTGATAATAGATAGAGAGTTCTGTGATATATCCAAAATGCTTCTTTGTACTAGAAACATAACTGAACTTCGGGTGACACTTCAGCTACCCAATTCCATAACAGTAGTCCTGTTGCTTTGTAGCCTGAGAACCTCTTTGAATATTGTGTGGCTCTGGTAAAAAAACGCTGGACTTTGGATGAGCTCATTTATGTTTTGTTTGAAACAGGAGAAAGTCTTACACTGGCACAACGCCAATAATCGTCATCGGTAACGCAAATCGACTTTCTTCGTCCCTATTTTGACAAATGGAATCGTTTATGCCTCAGTCCGACGGAAGTCAACTTTTCAGAACGAGACTATATTTTGTTGCTACAGTTTTGCTTATTCGTTAAAGTATTTTTTGACGAAAAAGGATCTATCGTCAAAGTCTATGTCGACTAAAGAAACCTAAAACATTACTGAAACTAAACTTTTACGATTATTGTTTTTCCCTTTGCATTGACTAAGTTAGGTGCAATAATTAAGCGCAGCATTTCACACTAACTTACCTGAATCGTAAGCTATTGCCTTGAGTGCTTCGTCAGCTACTGCAATATTCGCTACAGTTAAACCACCTTCAGAATTTAACACCAAGAGTTTGCCATTTGTTCCACCAACCGTGATTGCCTGACCTTCAGGATGAAATCCAACACAGCAACATTCCATCTAAAACACACATTTTGAATAATATTCGATTTCTCTATCAAGAAAAGCATTAAATCCTTTCAACCTTCGCAAACTACAGTAGGCGCCGCAGTGATGACTTTGGGATAAGTATAATTTTATAACAATACCCGACTGATAACAATAACCGAAAAGAATCCAGGAGACACAAAATAATGATTTTCTTTTCCAATTAAGGTGAATTTATTTTGGCAACCTCAAATTAAAATCACAATGATTCAACTGAACGTTGTTTTAAATTATAAATTATTAAATTAACAGAATGGAAATATCTGAATTATAAAAAGTTAAAACTAAATTTTGCAATTTTTAATCACATAGTAATAGGTGAAGTAAAATATGAAAGTTTTCCCTGACATTCGTAAACCAGTTTCAAAGCACATTCAGCTTTTCTACTTTTCCAGCATGGTTTTGCTTGTTGTCTCAATTTTAGTTTAACTTCGCTTTGTTTTCAATTTCCACACAATTCTTTAATTGTTTACAAAGTAATGGCAACAATGGAGGTCCTACATCAATGCCTGCAACATGTCCAGCGACTGAATTTTTTTAGGTGCAAAAGAAAGTTTTCTTAGGGGGAGTCTGTGGTCACTGGGGAGCGAACTTTCTGTAGCTTCATTCCTAGAAAATTTTTGAACTGCTATTGAAAACCACAAAATGCTACACAGAACGTTAGTCTCGTCAGGATTTGCCTATGTATTTCTGTTAATTGAGGAACAAAAACGGGGGAAAAATTGAAACTTTATGAAAAAGTAATAACAATAAACGAAGGCGCTGATTACAATATCCGACTTTTTTAACGTGTGTTAACATACAAGTGTTCCGGGACTTCATGATTCTGATAACATTAAGCGAATGATAACATTAACCGTGATCACACTAAGCGGCGCCTACTGTACTATCTTAATACAATTAGATTAAGCTATATTTTCTTCTAATGCTGGGCTATTGTGATGAAGCCTTCTGCCATCAGAATACGCAGTAGGTTTCTTAATAGTTTTACGTGTTTGTAATTTCATTTTAATTATATCTTATTCGAGAAGTAATAATGGTTATCAGTTTAAAAATTGTATTTTAATTTTTTAGTGTTTTCCTGTCATGTTAACATGTTACGTTCGTTAAATTCTTGCTGAGTTGAATACTGATTTTTGGGCTCGTTACTTCTGTGTAGTTTTAATTTTAGTAATAATTTGGATTGTAGCTAAAAACTAGTGCTTGCCAAGTCAACTAAAATCATGTTTATTTGTTTAATAATATTTTAATTAAATTGATTTGGTTTAGGGTTGCTATAAAATTGTTCTATCGAATGAAACTAAATGACTTATTTGATATCATTGCGTCTGTCAAATGTCCGTTTGTTTTTTTCATTTTTTTCATCTCACAGTAAAGTGATAACTCCTTTTGTTATTTGAACTTTATTCCTCTTAATTGTTTGGTTGATTCCTGCAAGTTTATCTGCATTGCACAAAAGGGATTACTTCTTATGAATGACAAAAATCGAGATTAGTAAAATAAAAAAATTGTAAACATTACCACACGTGTTTCGAAATTACAAAGAACTCCATTTGCAATGCAGAAAAACATTTGAGCTTTAAACAAGACAGCAGTCATCAGCTTTTGATTTTGTCTGTATAAAATCTGTATGCGCGTCTGTTTGCTTGCCTGACCAGGGTCAAAATACAGTAAAGCTCTGTTTATACGTTTTCAAGCGACTGTATGTAAAAAAGCGTTTTTTGAAAAAACGTATAATAGGTATACGTTAATACGTTAATATGTATTAGACTCTGCAGGGACATATTTAAGAACGTATAAAAGAGAAACATATAAACGGTATTTCATTTTGTTTATCATTGGAGCCAGAATATTCAGGGTAAGCCATTTCGCTCAGTTCCATTGCTATGAGCCTCAGTATCGAAATCATGAGTTTAAATATGGACTACTAAAGTCTGTCCCCGTATGTCATCCAGGATTTTTATGAGCTGACATCTGGGATGGCATCAAATTTGGCAAGATATTGCCCAGTTGTCCCTACATGGTTATCAGCAGGGCAGTATCAACTAAAAGTGAGTCCCTTGGGCCACAATAATTTGTTGCCCCCCCCCTCCCCCGAAGACTCAAAAGCGGAGTGCAGTGGTTGACTTAGATCCTTAGGGCCCGTCGAACTGCATATTTCTTTGACTATCAATGAAATATATAAAGTGTAAATCATTCATCATGTGCGATTACGAATCTCTTTCCGGGTCTCTCATAATTGTGACATGGTAAATTCGATACTGACAAATAAAATAAAAATTCACCTTTAAGAAAGTTTGTTCCCTATTAACATATCATTTTTTTTTCATAAATTTAAAACACATGCATTTTTTGTATAGTTCTAATGCTATCCATAATTCTTTAATCAATATGGGACCCTTTATAGTATGATGGAGCCCCAGGACCAGGTCTAGTTGGCCTGTGTGCTAATCAGGTCTTGTTCATCAGGTCTGTTGCCAAATTTGGCGAGATATCCTCAATATCGTCAGAAAATGCCAATCAGACGCCGAAGGCGGCTGTCTCACGAGCACGGGATTGGTTGGCAAAGCTCGAAGGGACAGAGCTCCTCTCGTCATTTATTAATCATCATTTTTCTATTTTAACCTTTGCTTTTTTTTGGGGGGGGGGGGGGGGGAGGAGTGTCTTTTGCAAAACTTTATTAAATCAAATATTGTTTCTACCAATGGAAGAAAATAAAATTTTTCAACAAGCATGAAATACAAAACTATAGGAAGTATTTATTACCTGTGTCTGTACTTTCCAGAGTAAATAGCGAGTCGTGAATCTGCAGATATTATTACCCCTATCTACACTGACGAAACCGTCACCTTGAGGATCGATCGCCAAGTCTAAACATTCCTTTTCTGCTCCCTGAACAAAAGCAAAGATCAATTTGAACTGTTTTCAACATTTAAAAATTATAATCTTGTTCATTAGCTCATTCGAGCCTCTGTCAGCTATCCAAACCGCCGAATAAAGCCTTTTCATTTATTGAACAGGTTTCGATCGGCGGTCCGTGTGTCTGACTGAGGTTCGAATCTTCTGGTAAATAAAACCGTTACCAACGAGGCTGTGGGCTCGGGATGCAGTTGCTAGAAGATTCGATTTGGTTCCTGCACAGCATATGAAGTTATCTGTCTACAGAATGTGTGGATGATTATTTAAAAACTAGAAAATTGCCCCCAAGGTATGACGGGTGAAATTTGCTTTTACATTTGAACGTAGCAATTGCCTGTTTTATGATATTTTGATACTTGAAATTTTAACCCTGACTCCAGTGGATTGACCCTAAATTCCAGTAGATAACGTTGATTGTTGACCAATTTTTTCTTTTTTCATTCTCTTGAAATATAAGTCTTACCTTCTTAACTGTTTTACTAACATTTAAGTTATCGGATCCAATTCAGTCTTGTCAAAATAAAGCATTTCCCTGCATGTCTAACATTGCCAAAAAAGAAAAAAAAAGTTATCAAATTATAAATAAATTACTGAATTTTTCATGCTTCAACAATGAAATAATGCCGTCACGCATGCCGTGGCATGAGTTTCATTGTTGGTGACGTCAGAACGTTACATCAGTGGTTTTGGTTATTATATATATGAGGATTTGCAGCTTTTACGTAGAAGTTAGTCTATAAATGAAGACAAGACTTCTACTTGACGGTTGAGACAGATGTATAGTTTTAGCAGGGCCGTATACAAGGGAGGAGGGGTTCTTAGGGTTCAATCTCCCCCCTTCCCCCGAAAAGTTCGGTTTGACATTTAAATGTTTGTTTATATTTAAAAATTTCCAAAAAATATTGTTCCAAAACTCAAATTTCTTTCATATGTATATTAATTGCATAATACGCTTTCATAAAAGACAACCCGACGATTTGAACATTAGCACAATTTTTTTTTTTTCATAGTTCGTAAGCTCCGCATGAAAGTTTTTATACCCACCCCGAAATTATTTTCTGGTTACGGCCCTGAGTTTTAGTAATCTCAGAAAAAGCTCAGAAATATTTTCGTATTCGATTTTTCTTAAAAAAAACTCATGTCAGTGGTGGTAGTTATTAAATTTGGTTGTGATCTATAACCTTATTCTGTATTTAAGAAAAAACATTCGTCATATACAGGTCTGTGAAGTCGTGGAGTCGAAAGTTTAAAATTCATAGAGTCGGAGTCTGTCGTAATCCCCCTAAGTCCACAACTCTGCCAATGCTTGCGGAGTCGGAGTTGGACTTGATTTTTAGGTAAAAGAGTCGGATTCGAAGTCGAAGGCATTAAAATTGCCGGAGTCGGTCATTTTTACTCCGATTCCGCAGCCCTCGTCACACAGCATCAGATTCTTCCCCTTCCGTCTTATGCTAAAAGTTGAAAAATGCATACGAAAATTGACAAACAAGAAGGACTACTCACACATACACACGAATATATTTATTACATATGCTCATGTATTTCCTAAACAGAAGGTTCATATCATTCGCTCTCTTGCTTTTTATATTTGCTTGCATTCACAATGCCACAACATGGTTACTTGTCTGATTTTTTATCGCTCTAACTATTGTTGCATTTTTTCCTCTTCTTTTTTTTTCTTTTCTTTTTTTTTTTTTGAGCAATCACCATTGCTTAATGTTTTTATTTGACTGTTTTGATGTCCTACGATTTTATTTCCCCCCCGCCACCCTCTGCAGCATCACCGTCGACCGGCTCCACACGATGCTGCTCCTATAGCGAAAGCCGTCTCCGGGTTGCATCCATGTCCTACACACGCGCATACATACTCAGCTACACACACAAGCACGCACACACATACACCTACACACATACACAAACACATACACACACGCATACATACAAACACCTACACATACACACAACTACCCATACGTTCATGCCTGCACACAGACACAAACACATATGCCTACACACACAAACACACACCCCGCTGCCACGAACACAAACACTCATACACACAACTACCAATACACTCATGCCTGCATATAGACACAAACACACATGCCTACACACATACACATACCCCAACACACAAACCATTCCCACACAAACACACACGCTTACACATACACACACACTCGTGATTGCGAAAAACATAATTTGAATTCAAGATGACAAAATTCAAATTAATTTCCTTTTTTTTGAGCAATCACGATTGCTTATTGTTTTCACTTGACTGTTTTGATGTCCTATCATTTTATTTCCCCCCCGCCAACCTCCGCACCATCACCGCCGACCGGCTCCTCACGATGCTGCTCCTCTAGCGAAAGCCGTCTTCAGGTTGCGTCCATATCCTACACACACGCGCATACATACACAACTACACACACGCACACTTACACACAAACACAAACACCTGCACACACATACACCTGCACACACATACACCTGCACCCACATACACAAACACACACACAAACACACGCAGATATACAGACACCTACACATACACACACAAAAAAACATATACACGCATACACGCAACTACCTACACATTCATGCCTGCACACAGACACAAACACATATGCCTACACACACATACACATACCCCCCCACACACAACTACCCTCACACTTATGCCAGCACACAGACCCAAGCACGCACGCCTACACACACATACACATACCCCTACACACAAACACACATACCCCCCACACACGCCTACATACACACACTCGTGACTGAGAAAAACATAATTTGAATTCAAGATGTCAAAATTCAAATTATTTTTATTTATTTTTTTTGAGCAATCACGATTGCTTAATGTTTTTTCTTGACCGTAATTGATGTCCTTTGATTTTATTTTTCTATACTTTTACTGAAAATTCCTCTGGTGCACGGACCTTGACCAGCATGTCCCCCCCCCCCTCTCCGGTGGTGGCGTCCATGTCCTCTGGTCACTTTTTCACTTTTCACTCCAGAGTCCCCCGTACCTCGCACTATTTATGGTTTAACCAGTTGGATTGGACCCAGAAGACAGCTCTGAATTTTTGACCCAGACCAGAAACCGAGCAATCCCTGTGCCAGCATCCCCAGAGGTTATCGTTTCACTTTGACACTTTGTGACCACGAGCATAATTCAACTTCCTCCAGTCACTATTAAGAAGACGGTGGATGTTCGACCCGATTAGGATCGAACCCGGGGCCCTCTGATCATAAGTTTGATGCCTTACCGACCAGGTCACCACGGCCTATGTCTTCTGGTCCACGGATCTCGGAGAGCATGTCCCTTTCCCTGATCGGTGGCGTCCATATGTCTCGAAATTGAATTTTTTTAACGAGCTTTTCGACTTTACACGATCCTTTTTACAGACAGAAACAGTATCCAACACGCAACATCCAGCCCCTGGCGTTCATTTGAATTTTGATGTCTTGAATTCAAATTATGGTTGCGTTAAAAGTCATTAGTAGAAACAAGAAACCCAATGAGTAGGGTGCTATCGCAATTCGTGATTGAGAAAAACATAATTTGAATGGAGTGGTTTCCTTCAGTCAAAAGTACTACTTTTAGTCATTGAAATGGATAGAATGAGCAAAAGAAATTACATAGACTCAGAAAATACTTTCATTTTCCCAACAGTTTTTTTTTAAATTAATTTTTTTAAATGTCCGATTTTTCAAACGAGGCGTGGTCTTGAGGACGTCACAAATGATGCAATTTGGCGCATCTTTCTACTACGTTTCCACGTTATGATAATCCGAGAAGTGAATTAAAATTGTGCTCTACGCTTGCTACCAACCCTATCGTCGCCAATACACGTGAGTAAAGATGCGAATTAAATATTTTGTTCCGTGAATGGCAACATTGAATGGCATTTCATCATTTGTGATGTCACACGACAGAAGTGTAAACAATGAAAGCGTTCCGATTTAAGTAATTTTTTAAAAACATTAAACTTAAATAAATTATTTTAAAAATAGTCAGATCCTATGTTTTTAAGCATGCTCTTTCAGAAAAAAATACTTTTAAAATTTTGGAAACGACCCCATTCAAGATCTCGAAATTCAATTGAATACCATTTTTTAAAATCATTCATCTTATAGTTTAACTTTAGTGATGAATTCGATTTGCGACTGTTCTACGAATGTTTTTCTTTTGTCCTCTTTATAATTTCTTTACAAATCTTGTACTTTACTGCCACTTTCGAATGATAGTTTCGTTCATGGGTTCTCTGTATTGTTGGTTTACCCTACGTCCCCTTAGTCCTCTATTCAGTTCGAATTTCACCAACTTACTTGCACTAGCGCCCGAAAGGAGCTCTGAAGTGATCCCTCCAGGATGGAATGGGGGGTGCCAACATAAAGGGAAACATCAGCTGAGCCATGACTGCACAAGATTTGTACGTCACCTTCTGGCAGCTGGAAGAGAAAGAAAATTGTTTTAGAATTACGCTCCTTCCATGCAACAATTTCGGCCATATATATAAATCTGAGAAACGTGCCAGTAACTCTTTTAAAGATACAAGGGAGTGTCTTCGTCTGCAGCATTTGTGTGCCCAATATGGCGGTATGGAGTTTTTTTGTATGGGAGATTTAAAAAGACTGAAGAAAAAACAAGAAAACAGAAAAAGACAATAGCATCAAAACAAACAAATAAACAATGAACATAAAATCCTCATATATATATATATATATTATATATATATATATACGAGGCGTGTTTTTAAAGTAAGTTCCGTTTTTATATAAAAAAGGAACGAGTACAGCTAGAGCTAAGTAATTTAGTGCACAAAAATCTACCACCCTTACGCTATTTTTCGACATTGCTCCCGTGATTTTCCAAGCATTTGTCATAGCGTGGTACAGGTTTTTGTATACCTATTCGTACAAAGTTACCGCCCGTTTAGTCAACCATGAGGACTCTTACAGGGCTTTGGCTGGGCGTTTTTGAACATCCTCTGGTGTGCCCTCACCTCGCTCGCAACATCTTTCATTTGTTTCGGCATCTAAAGTCTTTCCAAGGTGGTCTGTGGCACAACAGCAATAATGAGCTCAGAGAACATGTTATCCCATGGCTGACTACACAGGCGGCAATTTTCTATGAATAGGTATACAAAAACCTTTACTACGCTATGACAAATGCTTGGAAAATCACGGGAGCAATGTCAAAAAATAGCGTAAGGATGGTAGATTTTTGTGCAATAAATTTCGTTGCTCTATCTGTACTCGTTCTTTTTTTATATCAAAACGGAACTTACTTTAAAAATACGCCTCGTATATATATATATATATATATATATATATATATATATATATATATATATATATATATATATATATATATATATATATATATATATAATAGCGAATTCACTGATCGAGTAACGATCTGGCGTCATCAACAATGAAACTCATCGTTCAATGAACTTTGGGTTCACTGAACGATCAAACACTTTTTGAAACTTTGAGTTTACCTTCTGTTCCTAGCTGTACCAAACAAAACGTACTGTTTGATCCATTTTGCGTCAGAGTTGCACCAAAATGTTTCTTTGACAAAATCGAAATTTTAGGGTTTTATTTTTCTTTTGGAGGCATTGGTACATTTTTTATAAAAATTTAGAGTACTTCATTAGCACAGAATTTACTAAATGATTGATTTAAAGAAAGAATCTTGCCTATGTAACAGAAAAAAGTTAAGAGATATCAATACTAACTTTATTCTCTTTCAATGTTATGCTCGTTGAATAAGTTTTGTACTACATGATGTGCAAATGAATTTTTCAAATAAATATTTCCCTAAAATTTTTGATGGATAAAAAAAAATACTCCCAGTTCAATTTTAAAAATCTCACTTAAAAATTTTGGTCAGAGTTTGAGATCTCAACTTACTTTATTCACTAGTGAACTCTGGTGCCAAGCATAATGATGCAATTAATGAACTAAAATTTAGTACCTAGAAATGATTTTTATTTTCACTCCTCTGAGTACGAGCGTCAGGTTTTTTGAATAAGTCAACTTTACGGATTTTTGCTGTGAATGGGTAATTTTAAAAAATAGATTTTTAGTTGTAGAAAATAATTAACAAGCATAATCTTATTTTCTTTTACTTAAAGCTATGTAGAACTATGAATAATAAGAATGATGATCGAAAATAATGGCTAAATTCATGGTAAGATATAATGATAGAATTTATAATGATAGTGGCACCCGCACGGCTTCGCCCGTAATAGAAAAATTAAAGGTCTTTTGGTTCGCTTGTATATTTACAAATAATGTATGGTGAATTTTCTCGCCAATTGGCTTGTACCGACGTTACGGTTCCACGTTATGATAATTTCGTATCTCGCCAACTGGCTTGTGCCCATGTTACGGTTCCACGTTATGATGATTTCGTAATTTATGATAGTTTTTTTTCTTAAAATTGGAATAAAAAAATAACCACATTCGAATTTTCGAAAAATCGCTTCGAGGTGCACATCCCCATGCTACATACTAACTTTGTGCCAAATTTCATGAAAATCGGCCGAACGGTTTAGGCGCTATGCGCGTCACAGACATCCTACAGATATCCTACAGACATCCTACAGACATCCTACAGACATCCAGACATCCAGACATCCTCCGGACAGAGAGATTTTCTGCTTTATTATTAGTAAAGAAGATTGCAGAGTTTATGATGATATGATGATAAATTATGAGGATGGAGTTCGTAACGAGACTTGAAGAGTAAATTAATGATGACAGAAGATGATGACCATATTTATGATGACAAGATCGATGATCAAATTTTTGATAATCAGATATGATTACACATACATGATATTATGAAAGAACTTGTACGGATAAACTGTGAGGTTATAATTTGTGATGAAAAGATATAAAGATCGAATTTATGATGATATTAGATGATTAAATGTGATGACAGACTTTATGATGATAAGACATGATTACAGCGTTTATGATGATATATGTGATGAGATGATAAATTATGAAGATGGAATTGGCGAGGAAAAGATTTGAAGAGTGAACAAATGATGATAGGAGATGATGACAATATTTACGATGAGACAACTCGATGATCGAATTTTTGATGATGAGAGAGAATGGAATTCATAACGATAAAATATGATGATAAAATTTTTGATGATAGACAGGAATTTAGAAAATGATTTCTTACGTTTGATATGGTCAGAGGCAGTAGATTCTGTTCCGCATCCCAAACTTTTAGCTGATTTCCACCACCAGAAACGATTGTTCCTTCGCGAAGAAGCAACAAACAGCGGACTTCAATCTAAAATAAAAATAGATCAGTAAATATTTTATTACTTATGAAGTACGTCTACTGTACATCAAGGGTCATAAGATTTCTCATTGTCTTTGAAATCGACAAGAGATTAGTGCCATACACTAATCAGCATCACTTCCTTTCGGGGACAATTCGTACACCGAATTTCATTCGTTTTTTCATCACTTTTTGAGTTAGAGCGTCTGTAAAAAAAGTGTTCCCTCACACACACACACACACATAAACACACACACACACAAGGGAATATGTTTTCGAAATGCTCAAAATGGACTGAGCAGAGGGAAATCTGCTAAAATTCGGAAATAAAACATTTAACAAATCCAATACTTTTTCTAGATATTCTGCATTTATAAACTAAAAAAGTTTTAATTGAAATCCTGAATTAAAAATCCTGTTAATTACGATAACTTATCTCAAGGGTACGGAATAGTGCTAAAAATTATTCCTTATGGTATTTCGTCTAGTAATACTCACATAATAAGTGGCGTTAAGCAATCATGGCACCACTTAATTCTTATAGGCCGTGACAATCGCTGAAACTCATGGCAACAAAGAGAGCGCTACAGGGGAACCCCTATTTCCATCACGTTGCCATTGATTGGTGGATGCAGGGGCTCCGTTCAGCGCCTCTTGCGGTCAAAATGGGCGACGTCCAATCAAAAATAAACAAACTTTGAAACGCTGACATTGATTGGTGGATGTATGAGCGGATCATAGTTGCATCGGTTTAACACAAAAAAGTCATTAATTGTCAAGGCCCGTTAAGCGTCAGCGCCATCTAGTGGGGCCATGGTTTAATGCAACAGATACGATTTGAAATTGATTCCTTTTTGTTGTTCGACACGCGGACTGACCTGATGCGCTTTCACTTCCTTCAGAATACGAAAAACATCTCTGGGTAGCAGGTTCCATAGCGTGATGTACCCGGATGAATCTCCAACCGCTAAAATAGAGTTGTCCACGAATGTCCAGCACAGAATGGTTCGACCAGAATGACCCTGAAAATAGAAACAAAACTCATTGTCACTGAGTTATCCATTAATTTATCCAATTCATATTGCATCACTTAAGTTTCCGCGTTTGTTTTTGCAGTTTCACTAAACGACTGTATTCAACAGTCAATTCGAATCTCTGTCAGGCAACCGAGCCTGTGATCAGATCCTTCTTAAAAGTTGAAGACTGGCGGTTCACAGGACCGGATTTAGGGGAGGGCAGGCGGGGCTACTGCCCCGGGCCCCCCACAACAAAGGAGCCCCCACATTAAAAATTTTACAAAATATCCTAACTTTCACGGGTCAGCAAATTTTACATTTTTTTTCTCCTCTATAAATTATAAGAATAATAATATAAAAATATAAATAGCAGTAACTTCAGGATGTATTTACTATTAAAATACTGATCGAAAATATCGGATATATACATATATATATCAAAATATTCGGATACATATTGTAACGGATTTGGTGAGACTTCCACTTTCTTGAAATGAAGACTCAGTTCTTGATAAAAACACAGGAAATTTATTTACACTATGTACAGGAAAGATCTTCAACAACTGCTAAATTATTCATCAGCAATTAAGCAATTATCACACAACACCGTAAACTCAACGTTTACACACGTATTTACTTCCAAATACGAAAACAACACAGCGAAATGCCTCGCAATAAACAGAGCAAAAATGCTCTCCCCAGTTCGAAATATCAATCGAAACTCCCTCTTTATCCAGCGTAACCGTTTATATAACACCGAAAAGAGAGCTCTCAAAGATTCCAGAAAATGCTACAACGTTCTACAACTACACTTCCATTGATAAAATCTGAATGAAATAAGAAAAAAAAGAATAGGGGGTTGTATACTTTAGCCATATGTTAAGGGGTTGTATATTCATTACGGGAAACTATTTACAGGTTACGTTACTACAATAATTACTATTTACAGGATTTGTAACAATATCAAAGTATCGGATATTTTCGAAAATATGGTGATATTTTCGAACCCTGATTAGGGGCCTCCACTTCTTCGTTGCCCCGGGGCCTCCACACTTCCAAATCCGGCCCTGGCGGTTCGAATGTCCGACGATGGATCAAATCTGTTGGTGAATACGACAATAAATGCCCTCTCTCTAGATTCAGTGGAGGATGTAACTATTGTGAGGCTCTGAGAAGTTGAGCTCCGACTCTGACAATGTTTACCTCTGTTTCGGAAAAAAGGGAGGGGTAATTGGCGCTAAGTTGAGTTGAGAAACTTTCTTCGTAGTTTTTCAAAAATATTCCAACTAAAATCCGAGCCAAAAACACGTCTAATTTTCACTAAACTCCCCTAAAACAGGTAAACATAGTCAAGGTCACAGCTCAACTAACCAGAGCTGCACACTCGACGTTAAATCCCGGTTATCACAAATTTGCCATTTCAACTGCGCTTGCGCCGCGGACTTAGCTGATTTCAAAAATCTTGCTAAAATTAATTACAAACATTTTAAGTTTGGTAATAAATATGAGATAGCAACAGATAAAAATTAGAAATCACAAAGTTTTCTCTGATTTAGTTTTTAGGCCTCGGTAAAGATTGAATTTTGCGTCTTAATTATTAATGGATTCGGTGTCTGAATCGTCTGTCCCTTTTCAGGACCAAATATTTAACCTCAGAAGAGCGTACTAGAATTGCAGTATCACTTCTAATACAAAGCCTAACTCGCAACCTAAATAAAAATGTATATTACTAAGTTGTTTACGCCTAACGTAAAATATCCGCAAAAGACGGATTTCTGTACTAATATACCAATCATTTTTGAAGTGCACAACGTGTTTTACATTTATGCTAAATAAATATTTCCAAACTAATAAATATTGAAGTGTCATTTTTCTCTTAAGATTATCAGTTATTCCTATCCGTAGTTTCATATAATATATCACGAAATCGCTGTGAAAATATTCTAATCGCAATTTGTTGGGACTCTCGCTCAGTCTAAATATAAACAAGCAACACGAAAACTTAAAACAGAAAGCCCAAAAAGCCAAGTCCGCGCGCAAGCGCAGTTGAAATGGCAAATTTGTGATAAACGGGATTTAACGTCTAGTGAGCTGCACTATATAAGGTACTCCTCAGCATTGTTGACACACGGTAGAAGAGTCAAAAACATCGAACTCATTGGAAATGGGACGCGATTGGTAAGCGCGATAAGCTGATCAAGGCTTCTTCCATGTGTACCTTAAAGTGGAGTTTGGGTTTGGTCAGAGTTTTCAGCTGAAATTTATTTCTTATTGTAAGAAAACGACTACGCTGTACGAAGAATTGTTTTGGTTCGCCAATGTTTGATTACATTAATCCATACTTCGCTTGTTTTCAACCGGTTCTGATTTTATCTCGCCCAAGTTCAAGCGCCACCAGTCCTGAGCTGCACTAATCCCTGTTTCGATAAGTCATAGCGGAAGTTAGCAAAAAGGTTACTGTTTTATCGACAACATTTGCCCTTTTTACGATTTCCTCGCTGAATGGGCGATTCTGCTCTTGTTGATGGAGGGTCAGTGGATCGAATTTTTTTTTGTTTTTTTATCATTCAGCTGCGCTTCATCAGGCAAAGCTTCTACGTGAATAAAGAGTCTCAAAAAGAAAGCTCCCACTCTTTCTTCTTTTGCTGTATTTTTTAAAATAATTATTTTTCTTCAGATTTTAGATAGAAATCTTAAAGCGAAAATCGTTTTATGTCTACAAAAGTGTCATTCAAGGTGGCACTGTTTCCAGTCTTTCCAAACGCCAAGTCGTAAACGGTATCGCCACGAATCTCGTGAATTTGTTGAAATTTTAGAAGAATGTTATGCATTTAAAAAAAAAAAAAAAAATGAAAATTAACTTGAATTCTGAAATTATGAATTCAAATTATGTTTTTCGCAATCACGAGCTGCGACGGGACCCTACTCATTGGGGGCTATTGTTTTTAGAAACGACTCCTGTCCCCCCAAGCCCACCCCTCCTCCTGGGCGGTTACGTGTGTATAGTTGTGTGTGTATGTGTAGGCGCGCGTGCGTGCATGTGTAGGCTTGTGTGTGTGCGTAGACCTGTGTCTATGCACGTAGGCGTGTGTGTATGTGTGTAAAGGCTTGTGTATGAGTGTGTGTGTGTGTGTGTGTATGAGCGTGCGTGTGTGTAGGACACGGACGCCACCGGCCAGGAGAAACTGATTTCAGAAGGAGGCAGTGCTCGGAGGGGCGCCTGCCGAGGCCGGTGGACGGTGGTGCTGCTGGTCCAAGCTGAAAAAGGCACGGACCTCAAAAATGGTCAAATGAGAACAATAAGCAATCGTGATTGCTCAAAAAAAAAAAAAAATCTTAGCAACATTAAGGGTCTCAATAGTGTTGCAATGCTAATGCGCGTAGAAAGAGAACTTGATTTTTAAAAATCTGTACCTCCTAAGAAAAACAATTCAGTAATTTGATTTTTTTATGATTGTAAATGCGTATATCAGTAAACAATTTAGTATACTTAGATTAGTTTTAAATAAAAAATTATTGTCTTTAAAATAGAAAAATCTGAATGCCTTTTTTCGAAATCGTGAAAACAAAACGTTTCACTCCATGTATTATTCTGGGCTAAGTAATAGGCTAATGTTTACAAAAAAGGTCTTAAATTGAACAAATATATCATAATCAAATACTATGCACCTTTTCTTCAAAAAAATTTAAAAAGTTAGATATTTTTTAACTTATAAAAGTAAAATTTCTATAAAAACTAAGAATTGAGGGTAAAAATTGTCATAAAATATTTTTTTCACATATTTTAAGTCAAATTGCTGTTTAATTTTTAAAATAAGTTAAAAAAAAAACATTCACAGAAAATTTCAAAACAATGGAACAGCAAGTTTTTGAAATCTAATACGCGAAACTCCCAAATCTTGCGTTTTGAGCAAAATGCGTTTAAAGTGGGCGTGGCTATATCTTGTCAAACGCAAATTCCGGAAGTAAGCAAATATATTTTATTTAATATCTCGAGAAGTTTTTCTCATATCGATAAAAACTTGGTACTAAAATGTTCAGAATAAATGGCAGTACAACATATTTTTTTCCCAAAAAATCGTTTTTTTTTTTTTTTTTTTTTTTGAGCAATCACGATTGCTTTATTGTTCTCACTTGACTGTTTTTGGCGTCCTATCATTTTATTTTCCCACCGCCACCCTCTGCAGCATCACCGTCGACCGGCTCCTCACGATGCTGCTCCTATAGCGAAAGCCATCTCCAGGTTGCATCCATGTCCTACACACACGCGCATACATACACAACTACACACACACGCACACACACACACATGCACACATATACACACACATACACACATACAAACACATACACACACGCATACATACAGACACCCACACATACACACACATATGCCTACAAACACATACACATACCCCCCCCCCACACACATTCATACACACAACTAGCCACACACTTTTGCCAGCACACAGACACAAAAACACATGCCTACACACACATACACATACCCCCTACACACAAACACATACCCCCACACACAAACACACACGCCTACATACACACACTCGTGATTGCGAAAAACATAATTTGAATTCAAGATGTCAAAATTCAAATTAATTTTTTTTCTTTTTTTGTTTTGAAGTTTAACACTATTTAGACCCCTTAATGTAAGATTATTCAGGAAAATAAGTTTACCGGTGCAAGGGCATCTGCCCTCCCAAGAAGCCCATCTGACCGCCGTCGCCAAAACGCCAAATGATGTTCGCCAAAGGTCACCGCAAGGTCAGGTTCTTGGGGATGGAAGCAACCTCCGATCAGTCGTTCTTCACGCATCTGAAAAATGTACATTTGATGTTAATCAGCACAGTCTAAGAGCACAATTGTATCAATCTCTTGGATGGTCAGAAACAAAAGACTCTCCATCCCCAGTCTATACACTACTCACCTCTACTCTAGCAAGGAGGGCATCGCTTTCCCAGTCCCAAAAAGTGACGTAGTGTTCCTCAGAACCAATTTCAACACTCATCAGAACAAAATCCTGGAAAATAGAATGCAGCACTTTGTCATTAAATGTATCACGTAAAAATTCCATCACAAAAAGAAGGAATGCATTCATTTTACTCTATACTCTATTTTAAGAGAACTGATGTTGATGTTACTGATCCTTCCTGGTCTAGTAACAGCTAGAGATCCTATATACGCAGAGATTGGACAACGGCGCACCGCTGTCCGCCATGTTTAGTCCAAGTGTTGCCAGCTCGAAATGCTGCACTATGTGAATTTGTAGCTTTCCCACGGAATATAGGACATGAAACCTTTATAGAATAGACTGATTTTTCTTCTCGTATTTTCATCAGACGGACGCCAAGTCTGGCAATTTGATCTAATAGTTTCGTATCGTCATAGCGCTTACAAAGAAACATTTTTTCTCAAAAGTTTGTTCATAAAGATAGAAAACAAAGATATATTTGTGATCTGCACATTTCGTTTCATAATATCATAATTAGCTTCCAACTTTTTCGATACAATTTTACAGTGATATTTGGGGCAGAAGATGCATTACGGTCTACGGGAGTGAGCATTTTGGACAGAAGATGGCCGCCGTTCCGAAGTTGTCCAATCTCTCCGCACTAGGTCTGATCCATGAGTCCATTAATTCTGGCATAGTCAATCACCAGAAGTGGAGATAATATCAGGTTCTCTAAACCTAGAACTATTGCCCATTTTCCACGAGAAGGCACTTGACTCCTCCCCCGTCACGTGGTATCCGATGATTCTGGTTCGCTGCTTTCGGCAGCAGGCATATTCGGACCATAGCATTTTGTCGAAAAAGCAGCAGTTTCTAAATTTTTGAACAACGAAAGTAGCAACACTGGGCGACGTTAAATATGCTCGTGGTCTCAATGTCCTCCAAGTGAAACGATACCTCTGGGGGTGCTAGTACCAGGTAGCTATTAGCTCTTGGACTAGTTCTAAATTCTCATTAACTGCTCGATCCGGTGATGGTGCTGCCATCTATCGGTATATAAAAATAATGGAGGTAAGGCACTCAGTATGCAGACCTCGACATAAATGCAGTTGAAGTCAGTTGTGACTCTGAATCGAATCGAAAGTAGCAACAGGGATGTTAAGGACGTTGACTCTTTTTTGCTCATTAAAATGTACGCTGAAGGAAAGGTTGTCTGATTATCTCATTTACAAGCGCGGGGGTATGTTTACCGATCACCCTCGCGTAAAATTGAACTTTGCGTTCGAGAAGGCGAGGCGAAGTGCCTCCTCGTGGAAAACGGATTATAGGCAGTCTAAGATATGCTCCGGAGAGGGTGGTTCTAGTTGATACGAGGGACGTTTTTAAAGTAAGGTCCGTTTTGAAATAAAAAAAGAACGAGTACAGACAGAGCAAAGAAATTTATTGCACAAAAATTTACCACCCTTACGCTATTTTTCGACATTGCTCCCGTGATTTTCCAAGCATTTGTCATAGCGTGGTACAGGTTTTTGAATAACTATTCGTAGAAAATTGCCGCATGTGTAGTCAACCATGGGGTAACATGTTCTCTGATCTCATTTTGCTGTTGTGCCACAGACCACCTAGGAAATGCTTTAGATGCCTAAACAAATTAAAGTTGCTGCGAGCGAGGTGGGGGCTTACCAGAGGATGTTCAAAAACGTCCCATCCAAAGCACCCCAAGAGTGCTCAAAGTTGACTACACAGGCGGCAACTTTGTACGAATGGGTATACAAAAACCTGTACCACGCTATGACAAATGCTTGGAAAATCACGGGAGCAATGTCGGAAAATAGCGTTAGGGTGGTAGATTTCTGTGCAATAAATTTCTTTGCTCTATCTGTACTCGTTCTTTTTTTGTTTCAATACGGACCTTACTTTTAAAAACACGCCTCTTACTTGTTACAGTTTGAAGACATTTTGCATCCGGAGATAAAAGTCAATCCTTTAAGATGGCCCCTGTTAAGCACGAGATCTGATAGCCATAGCAAGCAAAGAGAGGCGCTGTTTTGTTGAAAATTTTTTTTGAAAGAAATTGCAAGCGTCCAAAAAGTTTTTATCTTCGCCAATTTTCATTTAAAAAGAAGTGTTGTCAAGTATTTCAGTGCCAAACAGACAACGGTACCTCCAAGGGTCATTTAGCTTTATTATCTCCTTCATCTATTCTCGTAAAACAGGGTGTAGAAGCTTAAAAGATCGAGATTCACTTTTCATTACTTACGTGAGCTGAGAATGCAATCGATATGGGATTTCCAATGAGTCTTGTTAGTACGGTCACTGTCTGCAGGGATTCCACCATCCAAATGTGCACTGAAGGATTCTGTTCAAAATAAAAACCATCGTCAATATTTGTGACTGCATCTGAGTCGCAATTTAAAGTGTATTGTAACGGATTCGGTGCGACTTTCACTTTTTTCAAATGAAGACACAGTTCTTGATAGAAACACAGGAGCTTTATTTACACTATGTATAGTAGAAATCGTTAACAACTGCTAAATTAATCATCAGCAATTAAGCAAATATCACTCAACACCGTAAACTTAACGGTTACACACGTATTTACTTCCAAATACGAAAACAACATAGCGAGATGCCTCGCTATAAACAGAGCAAATACGCTCTCGTTCGAAATCTCAATCGAAACTACTCTCTTTATCACACGGGACACCTTTATAAACATCCAAAGAAATCTCTCAAATATTCCAAACGCTTCTGGAAAATAGTAGACCGTTATCAAATTTTATCAATGAAGAAAAAAGAAATAGGGGGATCGTATACTTTAGCCGAATGAAAAGGGGTTGTATATTCATTACGGAAAACTATTTACAGGTTACGTTACTACAATAATTACTATTTACAGAATTTGTAACAGTATGAATAGAACTGACCGTGATGGGGGGTAAGGAACTTCTTTTCATGGGATCTACACAGTACCAAACCAGAATTTCTCAAACTATGGTTGTTGTTGTTGTTGTTGCTAATTCAAAAGGTTGTTGACTCTAAGAAAGCCCACCACACGATGGGGGTCAGAATAAATATCCCGCCTAGCCCTAGAGACTCCCACACAGTCTATATTAACTTGGAGAAAACCTAACCTAGGTGCATCGTTAAGGTTACGCTGTTACCGTCGGCTATGCAGATCCTAATTACAGCATTATGACGCTGCCAGGTTAGGTTTACCCTAACCAATATGTTCAGCAAAAGCCAGATTACTACGGCACTTTGTGCAAGTAGCATTGTCCTTCCTGTCTTCGCAAAACGAGATACATAATATGAGAGTAATATCAAGTGTCCTGTTGTGATGGAATAATAGGTACAGAGAGTGAAGCCTTCAATTCTTGAAGCAAGTTTCCCAAGTCACGTGGTACATTTGAAAGTAAAGTACTGGAAGAAATCGGGCTTTTTCCACTCGTTTTTACGTAAAACGTGTCTTCCATTCGTCAAAGTTGAACCATGTGACTCGAGATCTTTGCCTTAGCATTTCCTAAACCAATGGTTGGACTTGCTTCCTCCAGTTACTTATTCCTGCTCTAAGATATGTCAACTTGCAAGGTGCGAGAGGGCAGTTCTGCAGTATCTGTCACATAGGAAAGATAATGCAGAGCCTTATCTACTTTCTATATAAAAGTCATGAGTAGAAGGTGTTGAGCACATCTCATTCTGTGACTTTCTGTGATAGAAAACAATTAAAGGTAAGTAAGATGAGTAGAAGAGGGAGTAGTGTTCTCTCACTTCCCTTTTTAGCCAGTTTGTCTGCCTGCTGATTACCGTGAATGTCCACATGGGAAGGGATTCATTAAAGACGAATATACAATACAAAATACAAAAGTGACGACCAGCAACAGGCTCTGGGCCCAGCTAGACTGGTCCTAGTCCATTTACAATCCCCAGTGAAGATCAATGGCCCTCTTAAAACTATCTACTCCCTTGCTCATGACCACCTCTTCCGGTAAGCTGTTCCAAGGTTCCACTACCCTGCTGAAATAATAATTTTTCCTAACATCCGTGTTAGCCTGAGATTTAAATAGCTTGAGATAATGACCCCTTGTCCTGTTTTCAGTGCTCAACTTCAGCCCCGTAACATCTTTCATTTTAATAAATTTAAACAACTGAATCATGCCCCCTCGGTCACTTTTTTGCTCAAGACTGTACATTTTTAGCCTTCTAAGCCTGGAATCATAGTCTAAATGAGAAAGTCCATGAGTCTTGGCAATAAGTTTTAACGGGAGAAGAACATAAGTATTGGTTTTATCACCAACGCTTAGACAGTTACTCTTTGACCACGGATTGTATGCAATTTGGCAATCTGCCAAGTAAAGACGATTTCATCTGAATGAATGTAGCAGGAGAGAAGGGAAAATAACGATGGGATTTTGATGCACGCGTTTTGTGGTCACTAATGTCCCATTCATTTATTACAATCTCAAAAATAAAATAAGGGGAAAGAAAAATAGTTACCATGGAAAAACAACAGAAAGAAAAGAAAATATTTTCATTTCGTTCAGGAACGTAAAAGCAAAATGGTAAACTCAAAACTTTGTTGAGAATGAATAGATCAATTAATTTTTGCCGTGAGAATATAGATCAGATATACTTTAGATTAAAAAAATGTTGCTGTGAGCAAATTTTCATTTTTACAAAACTAAGGCTAAATAATAGAGAGGCAAAAATGCACATCTGAAACAAACAAACCAACATCCCTACAAACTAATAGATAGGTCCATTTCCGCCTATAAACCGGATATTAGCCTTTCCATGTAATCGATGGTCAGATAGTATTGAGATGTTGTGAAGAGCTACGACTGTCAGATAAGATCTTCGTGTCATTGAATTTCTTTTCTGTTAGGACAGCTTCAAGTCGCAAATTAACAAACCCGTGAGGAGAAGGAAATATGTGGCTTCTGCTAGTCCGGAGACTGGAGCACCTGCAGGCAGAAGTTTGTTAGTGTCTCCTTGAGTTACTGATTTTAACTGGAAACATTGAATTGACCAATGGAAATGGCAAACTGAGCTTCTCCTTCCGCCCACTATTTTGCTTTGCCGAGCTTGTCTCATCGCGCTCTGTGTATTAGTGATGTGCCGGATCCTTAAAAAAGTAGATCCGCGGATACGGATACGGATCATTAGTGTCAAGATCCGCGGATATGGATACGGGTTTGGTACTGGTACAAGTTCCAAATGGTGAAGATGTCATTTTTGGTTTTTCAATTTTACGCCACAGACTTACTTTGTGGCACAACTGCCCATAAGGGCCCAAGGGCGCCCATATGCAAAATTGTAAGGAGGGGGGGGGGGCGCTCTGATATTTTCCCCATGGTTTATCAGGATATTTCCCCCATTAAACCTGATTTCAGTGCAGATTAGAGTTATTAAAATATGACATTTTTAATAACTCATAGATTATTGGCTGGAGAAAAAATGTTTTTACATTTTTTCAAAGAAAAAAGTACTAAAAGCAAGGACGTTCTAATTTCTAAGAGGGGAGGGGGCTTGAGCCCCCACTTGCCTCCTCCATATGGGGGCCTTTGTAAGGGCCCCAGGTCTATGGTGTCCCTCTCAGTTCACGAGACCCAGGGCTCTGGGATGCAATGCAGGTGTTTCGGTCACGTGGTCAACCGCACGCGGAACCCTCAGGATTTGACACCAAAGACTTCAATGAACATTAATAACAAATATGTGTATGCTCTCACTGCTTGAGTTAAATCAGTAAGGCTGACAAATGCATAGAAAAAAATTCGTTGCTGATCATAAAAAATAACGAAAAGTGCTCATCTGTACGTTCAACTATTCACTTTCTAAAATTTGGGAATTCTTTCAAATTCCGTACCTGGGACAAAAGCACCTGCATTTCCACCTTTTCGTACAAAGGGGAAACAAGTATCAAACGTCATCTAGCTATCCGCTCTAGCTAAAACTTTTTTCCAAAACAGATGAAGTATCCATTTTTTTATTTTTTATTTTTTACTTCCATACTTGTGTCTATAATTGGATAACTAATACATTAGTTTTAAAAAATGAAGACTAAGTTTAAAATAACAAAAATATATATGTATGCAGCAAATTGGTTTACGTTATGTTTGTTTTAGAATCGCGAATTTCATTTTTTGTATAAGAGTAAGAGAAATCCTCGCTGTGTTACATTTTTATCTTTCTTACTTGTGAATCAGAAGCTTGTTGTCCTGATGCCAACATTTTTCCGGACGGGTGTACGCACAAACTGAAAAGAAAAATCATCATTATTGTAGTAGGCTATTTATTGCTCCAATTAGTTATTTAGTTCGAAGATGACGCCACTGAAACGTTGAATTAGAAACAACTGATTTCAGTGGTGCCATGTAAGAATGATAAAGATGTAAATAAAGTAGTAAATAGCCTGCTGTATCGGGGTGGATATTATGTCTGTTATTGATCAGAATGTAACCAACAAAGTTCTTGCCGCGTTTTTAATGGTCAGCCATTGAAATGGATAGAATGAGCAAAAAAAAATTACATGGACCCAGAAAATACTTTCATTTTCCCAACAGTTTTTTTTTTAAATTAATTTTTTAAAATGTCCGATTTTTCAAACAAGGCGTGATCTTTATGACGTCACAAATGATGCAATTTGGCGCATCTTTCTACTACGTTTCCACGTTATGATAATCAAGCAGCGAATTAAAATTGCGCTCTACGCTTGCTATCAACCCTATCGTTGCCAATACACGTGAGTAAAGAGGCGAATTAAATATTTTGTTCTGTGAATGGCACCATTGAATGGCGTTTCATCACTTGTGATGTCACACGACAGAAGTGTAAACAATGAAAACGCTCCGATTTAAGTAATTTTTTAAAACTATTAAACTTGAATAAATTATTTAAAAAATGGTTAGATCCTATGTTTTTAAGCATGCTTTTTCAGATTTTTTTTTTTTTTAAATTTTGGAAACGACCCCATTACAGAAAGTGTAACTTATTGGTATCAAAGGTCATCCGGAGCAAAGCAAACAGCACCGAACAAGCGCCTTTGATACTTACATTTTTCTTTCCTTTGTACAAGTTTTGCCACCCAGTTGTTTTAAAACATATGATTCGATACATGAAATACACCGCCAGCACAGTCATTCCAGCCGAGGACTGCAGTTTCGCGCTTATTAGCACTCATCAGCCCGGCATAGGAAGTGACTGAGTTGGAGATGGAAAACCTCTTAAGGAAGCCAAGAGTGCCAAACAAACTGGTAGCTAATATAGAATTAGCACTGACCAGACGAGTGACCGAAGCAATGGTTCTGTTCAACTCGAAGATTCAAGGCATGGCATGGTATTCTCAGTAAGCTAATTCTATATTAGCTATTAGTTTGTTTGGTCCTCTTGGCTGCCTTAAGAGGTTTTCCACCTCCAGCTCAGTCACTTCCTATGTCGGACTGATGAGTGCTAATAAGCACGAAACTGCAGTTCTCGGCTGGAATGACTGAGCTTTCGGTGCATTTCATGTATTTCTGCCTTAACCCTGGCTATGAGCGGTAACTTACTGAAAATATGCTACCCTAACTTGCAAATCTCCGAACTTTTTTCATGCAAAGTATAAACTGGCAAATTTTATCTGTTACCTTACATTGATGACGTCTTCCAAACTGTTTCTTTGGTGGGAGATGAAAAGAATTGAATACAGTACTAAAAAGATATTCGTTTCGCAGTATAGTTTAAAAATTAAATGACCTAAAAAATTATGTATGATCACAGTGTTCAGTTCAGTCAATGAAAAGTTTAAGCTTCTTCCATAAGAATGTCATATTGAGTAGCCAAAGTCGACAATGTAACTCTTAAAGAATCTTTAGTACATAGCTTTTTCAAGCAAAAATGACATTTAATCTTTGTTGTTTAAACGTAAGAAGATTTCAAAATACAGTCAACTCTCAATAACTCAAAGTTCCAAGGGACTAACTGAAACCGTCGAGTTATTGGTAGTTGAAGTTACGGGAAGTTCCACGGCCTTCTCATCAAGAGCTTAGGACCCAATGAAAACTTCAAGGTAATGGAATATTCAAATTATAAGGCTTCGAGTTTTGAAGAGTTGACTGTAGAAATATTAAGATCGATGTTCAAATTGACACAGAACTCGTAATCGTTCACCATTTTATCTGTTGGCCAATTCCACCTAAGAATCTAAAAGCAATCAAAAGATTCGGTAGATGAAACTTGTGTTTTGAGGACAGTACTTACCTGCAAACATCTTCAGTGTGACCGAGGTAGTATCTTTGTGCGTCTGTCGTTCTTTTGTACAGCACCACAACTGCTGCCACCGAATACGCTAATTCTCCATTTTCGAGGGATAACATTGGTCCACCGCTGTAACCGTGGCTGAGTGCAAATTAAGGAAAAAGTCTTTAGTTACTTATCCGCAGACAATTTACTTTTGGAAAAAGTATGAACAATTCCATAGTCGTGATTGCAGAGTTATACAGGGTGTACGATAGTCCTTGACACATTTTAAAAAATCACAGAAAATTATCAAATTGTCACATGAATATGTTATTTGCGCCATAATGCTTCTGAAGGTAAAGAACTTGAGTACCGTTTAGATGTGGTTCGTACGGTGCGCACAACAACGACATACGGTGCGCACAAAGGTATCCCTGGTAGCATAATCGGTTGGGAGTTGGTTGACCAACGGTGGTTAACGGTAGAAAATGTTGGGAAATGGTGGGTTGGCAACGAATGATGAACCAACGATGGCCTTACAGTTTCTGGGCATCGTTGGGCCAACCGTGGATACTTTCGATGGGCTTTCGTTGGGAAATTGTTAGGCACTGTAGCAGATCGTTGGCCCTTCGTTGGCAAATGGTTGATTGGGTAACGGCAGCCAAAGCGGACATTGCCTACCGTTGGCCACCACGGTTGACCAAACATCTCCCAACCGATTGTGATACTAGGGATTGCGTTCTGTTTGATAAAATGATGAAACACCTCACATGACGTTTGTTTTTCTTACTGCACGGTAAAAAACTTTGTGCAATCTTACACCATAAAAATGGTGGTAGAATAGCTGGCTCCACTGCTCTGGATTACTTAACTGATATAACTGGTATAAAGTTATACATCACTTGTGGAAGGTTACACCATGGTAATGTAATTATAGATAGCGTAAAGGTCTCACTCATTTCTGCGCACTAAGGCCCCTATATATACGAGCCGACGCATCAGCTTAAGATCAGCCATTTTGGATCGGAGCGCGTGTTTGAGTGGTTGTCTTTTCTGGCGAGTTGTCGCTTCTGGTGATTGTTCACTGTAAGCAATTATTAGCGGCACGTGAATTGCTTATAAAATAAAATATTATTTTCTGAAAATTTGGCGAAACCCGAAACTTTGCTGTGGTAACCCAAGCAGTGCAACAATGAAAAATCCGATCCAAAATGGCTAAACTTAAGCTGATGCGTCGGCCTGTCTATATAGCGGCTCTACTGCGCACGGTTGCACCAGTATTTTCTGTATATGCTTGCAGAGAAATTGCTTGAAAGGTTGCACATTAGCAAAAATTAAGCTTTCATCTGACTTTCGTGAGCAGGTACTCATTTTTAATTGTAAGTAGACTTATACTTCAAACTAACTGTTTGATAGTTTAAATTACCCAGATATGTTAAATAATCAAGTAATGATTTATTTCTATACGTTTTAAATTGAAAGTGCAGAAATAAATAAGTAGATTGAAATTTTGTTATAAAAATATATGTATATATGTATTGTTATAACAATAAATTATTCGTTTATTCAATATTTATCAAGTTCAGGCTTTTACATCACCCAACATGTACCAATTATTTATTTATTTTAATGTACAAACAAGGCAAGTTTATGGAACGAAGAGAGGAAACAACCTGAGTGGTGTCCGAACCCACAACGCGAGTCTCACAGACAGGTCGGTAAGCAAGTGTTTTTACCGCTCCGCCACAAAGACCGGTTTTCGTTTCCCTAATAAGAGTTTACTTGCTATGCGTCGATTCTGATCTTCACGCATGGCGCTTTGAATTTACCGTAGTGCAGGTTCCTCCAACAAGTTGAGTTTTTAAAATCATGATACTACACACTTCAGTAAAGTTACATCCATTAATACTGCTAAGCGTACACATTTTATTTACAGTGTATTCATAAACAAGCTGATGTGTGCCTCACATGAGTTCCTTTTACAAAATTTAATGTCATTTTCCCATTATTGGTAATTTTAATGCGATTCAATAGTATCACCAACAGTGACCAAATTGAAACCAGATTTTGAAAAAAATCGCCAAATTTGTCGCCAAGTTGGCGGCAAAACTTGGCGACCAAAAGACTGGCGATATATTGCCAAGTGTCCGCCAAATTGTAACACCACTTAAGTTTATATCGAAATCAACAATGATTTCCCCTAAAAAAGGGGCAAAAGACCCCCTTAGAAACACCTGAATGCAACCAAAAGGGGAGGTGCACAAATATACCCCACTAGGAGTCTACGTATCAAATTTCAACTTTCTAGGACATACCGTTTTTGAGTTATGCGACATACATACGCACATACGCACGTACGCACATAACGTACATACAGACGTCACGAGAAAACTCGTTGTAACTAACTCGGGTAGGGCCGTGGTAGCCCGATAGGTAAAGTGTCGGATTGGGGGCCGGAGGGTCCTGAGTTCAAACCTCGATGGTCGAAGATCCACCGTCGTCATTAAAGGGGACTGGGCGACGTTAAATATGCTCGTGGTCTCAATGTCCTCCAAGTGAAACGATACCTCTGGGGGTGCTAGCACCAGGTAGCTATTAGCTCCTGATCTAGTTCTAAATTCTCATTAACTGTACGATCCGGTGATAGTGCTGCCATCTATCGGTATAAAAAATAATGGAGGCAAGGCACTTAGTATGCAGTCCTCGACATAAATACAGTTGTAGTCAGTTGTGACTCGGAATCGAAATCGAAACTAACTCGGGAATTGTCAAAATGGATATTTCGCGAGTCTATACGCTCTTAGGCACTTATGCACGTGTGGTCGAGTCGAAAAAAAAACTCAACATTCAATTCGGGAGTTAGCAAAATGGAAATTAAGGTCGATTTTTGAGTGAAAATTTTTTCGCGAATACAATACTTCCCTTTTTTTGTAAAAGAAAGTAAAAAGGACTAGGGTGCCGTGAGACAATTCTAATTCTTGTAAAAGGGTGCGAATCGCAAAAGCTTGGGAAGCCGTTTAATGTGAAGGTCTCACATTAGGAGTTTTTCTTACTGAATAATGATTTTGCGCATTCATTTTTCTAAGGATACATCCAATCTAGCTGAAATATGGAAGGTTTCTGTTGAATGTATTTTGTTGATTCCGTTTTCTTTTTGTCCACAGTCAGAGGTCTTTTTTCCAAGTTCTTGCTGCTGACCAAACTGACTGTCGTTTTCGGAAGTTCTGTAAAGAAAAGCTGAGTTATTTAACAAGAAAATAGTAATAGTGGTTTACATCGTCCCGTTATTCATATTTATTAAGGAAATATTTGGCACTTTTTTTAAAAAACATTTAAATCCTACAATCAGTTAAAAATGAAACATTTAATTTCGTGTTAAAAAAATTCAGATATGTTTTAAGTCAATTTTCTATGCTGGTAAATTGATCTTTGGATTACAATTTAAAATAGTTATTTATAAGGTATGTCTCATTCAGGGGCACCCCGAGCAAAAACTTTTGGGAGGGGGGGAAATTCCCAATATTTCGAATGAAATTTAAATTTTTGCCGAATCATAGAATACGAGCATTCACATCGTGCATAATGAGAAGGAATTCGCAACTCCAGCGCTCTAATACGCTACCTTGCGGTGATTTACATAACTGCCGAAAAAACTAAAACATTGCGTTCCACGTGTGTCTGTTGACGTAAACATAGGCAGTTTGTTATGAGTATTTATTAACGCATTCGATGTGTCTTGGATTGCTTTCAGCAATAGAAAGTATTTTGTCTCTTAATGGTATTCTTGAGCTCCTCAAAATAATGTTAGTCTTTATTATTTCCCTCTAAAAAGTGAGTTGACCGTCGTAAATGGCGTGAAATCCTAAACACAAGAAAACTCTGGATTAACAAACTTCGCATTTGCAAGTCTATTCGAAGCTTTTTTTTTTTGGAAGAGGATAACTTTATACCAGGTAAATTTTTTTATTTTTTTGTGTGAATTTGAAGAATATGTTTTTTTTTCAATCTTAAGCTCAAAAGAGGGATAGAAATTAAATTCCTTGAATATATTATCGTAGAACGAAATGATAAATGTTTAACGCTGAGAATTTTCATCGCCAAAATAGTGCGATTATAGTTTAGGGTTATAGTTTTAGTATTGTGCGAGCGAAGAACACTTGGCGAGATTTTGCATGTCAGTTGTAAACCATTTTTATTTTTATCATATGTGGATTAAAATGGTAGAAAGGTAACAGAATTCGATAAGTTTAAAGAAATAATGGAAGATCAATTCAAAAGAGAACTACCGCCATGTATCCGTGAGAATTTTATTGATGATGCATGACAGAATTAAATCATAATTCAGAAATTAGAAACATACGAAACCGAATGTAAAACAATTAGAGCTAGCCAAACAAAACAAAGAACTTTCATCTTCCTCTTTTGATAACACTGATAAACAAAGATTTATTTACATAAAATATTTATAGTGTTCATATGGCTACAATAAAAATGTAGTTTCATCAAGAATTAATAAATTTCGAATTCAACATCGTGGAAATGGCTGCTTACAACTAAGAACTACGAAATTTTTATTGATTTCTAAGTTTAGTAATGCTTCTTGAATTCTCATTTCTTTTTACATGGGCCAGAATATCCACAAGACTTTGAAAATTGATTTAAAAAGAATAAAACAAAAAAGTCATGCATACAAACAAAAATTACTAGGCTTATTAGCATTTTCCACGCTACGGCGCGCGTTTGTTTTACCTTTTTCATCCGTCATTAGACGGTGGCTGCAGTGCCCCCTATAGTTTGTTGGTGTTGCGAATATTCGGCATCATTAGAAAACATTTTAACAAATTAAAAGAAAAAAAACTCAATGTTGCAATTTTGTCTCCAAATTTGTCGAATCGTCACTAAAACCTGCCGAATAAGGAAATTTTGGGGAGGTCATAATGACCTCTCATCGGGGTGCCCCTGTTCTCATTTAGGTGATAGATTCAGCAAAGCAGCGCTTTTGAATGCGGCTTTTGTAAATGTATCGTCTGCTGTGTTTTTACTTTTAATTTTGCAATTGATTATCGTCTGCAATGTATAAAATTTTTCGCATTATTTTGTTTACTTATCGTCTGTGCTTTCTATTGTGTTTTTGTAATGGCAACAGCAAAAGAAATGATATAGAACAGTTAAGTCATTAAGATGAAATTGTGAATGTGGTTTCTTTTCTCGCCCTTTGTTGACGGAGAACATGATTTATGCTGTTTAGAAAAAAGTAAGAATTTAATTATTTATTGAAGTACAGAAATATATTTATATTTCTCGAATTTTCTGATGTGAATAAGAAGAATAAGCTATATTAAGAAAAAAAGAATGTGTTCAAAATAAATAAAGGAAAAAAAAATTAAAGCGAATAAAAGGGCCAAGTTCCAGATTTGTATTTTCAAGCAGTAACTAACTTATATTAATTCTATCATTTGTCGGTCTTAGTTTTTATTTTTACTTCCTTTTACAAAAAAGGAAGTATTGTATTCGCGAAAAAATTTTCACTCAAAAATCGCCCTTAATTTCCATTTTGCTCACCCCCAAATGAATGTTGAGTTTTTTTTTCGATTCGACCACATGCGGAAAAGTGCCTAAGAATGTATAGACACGCGAAATATCCATTTTGACCATCACCGAGGTAATTACAACGACTTTTCTCGTGACGTCTGTATGTATGTGCGTATGTGCGTATGTATCTCGCATAACTCAAAAATGGTATGTCCTAGAAAGTTGAAATTTGGTACATAGACTCGTAGTGGGGTCTAGTTGTGCACCTCCCCTTTTGGTTGCTTTCGGATGTTCCTAAGGGGGTCTTTTGCACCTTTTTGGGGGGAAATCATTGTTAATTTCGATGTAAACTCAAGTGGCGTTATAATTTGTCGGACACTTGGCGATATATCGCCAGTCTTTTGGTCGCCAAGTTTTGTCGCCAACTTGGCGACAAATTTGGCGGAGTTTTTTTTTTTTTTTTTGGTTTCAATTTGGCCATTGTTGGTGATATTTAGAGAATAAATATTGAATCACATTAAAATAGCGAATAATGGGGAAATGACATTAAATTGGAGTAAAAGGAAGTCATGTGATGCACACATCAGCTCGTTATTTTTCAGATTAAACTTATTCGCAACTTCAGAGTTCGAATTCACTACTTTGCGGTGATTAACAATACTAAAGAAACAGGTAAAACATTTCATTCCATGTGTTTTCTTTGGGGTAAATTACATGCTTCAGGCAGTTTATGATGTAATGTAATTCGAGAAGAATAGAAAAGAAATCTTCCCACAAACACGATGAAAAATTACTGTCATTCACTAAGCGTCAAAGCAAGTTATAAGTTAAAGCAATTTTTTTTTACCTTTTTCATCCGCAATTAGACAGGGGCTGCAGTGCCCCCTATAGTTTATTAGAGTTGCGAATTTTTTCAGTAAATAATATATTTCTGTCGAGTGATCCCCCGCTTAAAGAATTTTTTCCAATGTGTTTTTGGATCCGTATGCGATAAAGTGAAATTTTAAACATGTATAAAAAGCATTCTGTCAATTTAAGGCCTAAATTTTCGAACTATATAAACTCAATTCAACTTCGAAAATAAAGATATCTTGGATTCGATATCAACAACTTTCTCTTGTCGCGAAATTTGAACTTTAAGTTAAATGTATTTTTTGTGCTGTTCTTTTGCCACTACGATTATAGAGTATTATAACTATTATTTATAGAGAACTTCTATCAGTCATATTAAAAAAAAGTATGATATTAATCACAGTAATTTAATAAGACAATGAATCACTGTGTATCACGTGCCTTCTAAACTTCTTGCACGTATAAAATGTATTCATTGAATGGGGTGGTTTCCTTCAGTCAAAAGTACTCCTTTTAGTCATTGAAATGGATAGAATGAGCAAAAAAAAAAAAAAAAAAAAAATTACATGGACCCAGAAAATACTTTCATTTTCCCAACACTTTTTTTAAATTAATTTTTTTAAATATCCGATTTTTCAAACAAGGCGTGGTCTTGATGACGTCACAAATGATGCTCTTGGCGCATCTTTCTACTACGTTTCCACGTTATGATAATCAAGCAGCGAATTAAAATGGCGCTCGACGCTTGCTATCAACCCTATCGTTGCCAGTACACGTGAGTAAAGATGCGCATTAAATATTTTGTTCTGTGAATGGCACCATTGAATGGCATTTCATCATTTGTGATGTCACACGATAGAAGTGTAAACAATGAAAGCGCTACGATTTAAGTAATTTTTTAAAAATATTAAACTTAGTCAAATTATTTAAAAAGTGGTCAGATCCTATGTTTTTAAGCATGTTCTTTCACTTTTAAAATTTTGGAAATGACCCCAATATGCCGAAACTAAAAATAAAACTGGAGGGAATAAACTTTCCTTCTCATCAATTGATACTCGATGGGTAAACGAAATGCATTAAAGATGTAAATTATTATCTTCTGTTTAAGGGGGTCTGGGACACATTTTGAAAAAAAAAAACAGTTTAGAGTTTTGAAATTTTTTACACTGATGCACTATCTCGGCAAAATCATAACATAAAAAAAAAATGTTCATTTAAGTTTAATTTTTTTTAATGGAGTTGTTTTAAATCGCTAAAACTTATTCTTGGTCAATGTTGAAATTTTTTTCAAAAAAATATGCACATCTAAACTTTAAATTTTATTCGGCGATTTAAAAAAATTAAGTCAATAAAAAATAGAAAATATTTGAAGAAAGATCTTGAAAAAGATATGCTTCAAATTTCATTACTTTATCTTTATCAGTTCTTGACTTATAAGAGTTTGAATGCAAAAAATCGGGAAGCATTGCATTATGGAGAAAAACGCGTTTAAAGTTTTAAAGTTAAATATAATATTAGTTAAATGCATGCAACAAAAATAATGATATTTTTCGTTCCAATGAGGATTACAAGATTCAAAGGTCCTTTTAAGCAGAAAAAACGGAAAAGTTTTTTAAATGATTAAAAAAAAAAAAAAATGCAAAATTTGACGATTTTTGTGTCCTGGACCCCTTTAAAGCTCAATCAGGAGTTGAAAAAAGTTTTTCTTTTAGCCTCGTAAAAGGTAACAAGAAATCTTTAATTTAAAGTCGGTGAAGTATTTTCTTGACTTACATGAAATTTTGTAGCTTTTAAATTTTTAAATTGATAATGTGCAAGATGCTTACCATTTTTGAACGGTTCATCTTCATCAAGAAAAAACGTGTCCACATCTTGAAATTCATTTTTCAACTGAGATATACTTCGTACCTACAATAGCATAAAATAAAACAATTTCATCACGATATATCGATTAATTGATGAAAAAATTATCAATTAATGATGCTACAAAACCTCCATGATAGCTAAAGATAAGAAAGGTGCCAAATTTTTAAGCAGCACATTCAAGTTTCAGAGGGCTTTCTTATATCATGCAATGGGGTTTTGTGGGTTTTTCTTCTTCATTTGTCAAAATCCTCAGCAGTGTGTTTTTAAAGTATATTGATATCCTCACATATACACTGGTGTCCAAAAGTTAAGCATAATTGTTATTTATGTGAGTAATGTGAGAAATATACATCGAAGTAGGTGGAAACGCGATATGCGAGTGCAACACGGTTACAAAATAATGAAACTACTCAAAAAAACGGTAATATTTACTTTTATCATCCCAAAAAATAGTTTAAATGAAAATTAGCCATATGAGGAGTTTACTCTTTGCACAAAATTTTTTCTTTAAAAGATGATGCTGAAGTTCAATAGTGTGTATGGCCACCTCTGAGTGCCAGGCACGCTGCACAACGATTACCCATACTTTCTATGAGGTGGTGGATGAGTTGTGGGCTTAAACAGTTCCAAGCATGCTGGAGAGCTCTTTTTAGCTCCGGAGCGGAGCTTGGCGGGGGCGAATGGGCTGCAAGTTGTCTCCCGAGCATATCCCAGACATGCTCGATAGGGTTCAGATCAGGGTAGTTCGCAGGCCACGTCATTCGCTGGATATTTTCTGATTCGAGGAAGTCATCGACCACAGCTGTTCGGTGACATGGCGCGTTATCGTCCAAGAATATAAACTCAGGACCAACAGCACCTCGAAACAAGCGAACATAAGGCTCAAGAACCTCGTCTCTGTATCTTTGACCAGTGACTGAGCCTGTCTCAAAAATATGGAGGTCGGTGCGGCCATCCAACATAATGACCGCCCACACCATTACTCCTGCTGACGCAAAGTGACGTCTTTCTCTTTTGTTTTGCGGTTGGAAACGAGTCCCCTTTTCTCTCCAGATTGTTACCTGACGAGAATCACTCTGTAGAGTAAAGCGGGAGTTATCACTGAACATCACATTAGCCCACTGTCCCAGACTCCAATGCCGATGTTGCAAGCTCCAGTTTAAACGAGCTCGTTTATGCGCTGATGTGAGAGGAATGCAAACTGCTGATCTTCTGGCATACAGACCGACATGACTGAGTCTCCTGTAAAGAGTTTGCCTCGAAATTGTTATTCCTGTGACGGCACTGAGCGCCGAACCCAGTTCTCTGGCACAGCTGTCCCTATGACGTCGTGCAGAAATTGCCAGAAAACGATTTTGGCTTGCGGTTGTGACTCTTGGTCGACCTGGTACTGGTCGGCGGGTAACATCTCCCGTATTTGAAAACATCTGCCACAGTCTCGAGATCACACACTGAATCACATTAAGAATACGAGACACTTCAGTTTGTGATCGTCCAGATTCTAGCATTCCAACGACTCTTCCTTTCGCAAACATGTCCAATTGGCGTCTTTGTGCCATTATTAGTTCTGTTTCACCAGATCCAATGTTTCTTGGTACAGCAATTGCATGAAACGCGCCTGAACTCTCTAAAGCGTGCGAGCTGTTTTATCCACATTCCGAAACGCGCACCTAATTCGCGCATGACATCATCGACTATACTATTTTGCATAAATATATTGTTTCTTCTTCAACCAATGAATCTCCATAAGTAACTTTATATAATTTTACGAAAATTTACAGATTTTTCTCGCATTTTATGAATTATGCTTAACTTTTGGACACCAGTGTATAGTCTGACCATCGATTATATGGAAAGTCTAATATCCGGTTTATAGGCGGAAATGGACGTATTTAGGGATGTTAGTTGGTTTGTTTCAGATGTGCACTTTGGCCTCTCAATTATTTACCCTTAGTTTTGTAAAAATGAAAATTTGCTCACAGCAACATTTTTTAAATCTGAAGTATATTCGGTCTATATTCTCACGGCAAAAATTACTTGATTTATTTATTCTCAACAAAGTTTTGAGCTTACCATTTTGCTTTTACGTTCCTGAACGAAATGAAAATATTTTATTTTCTTTTTGTTATTTCCACGGTAACTATTTTTGTTTCCCCTTATTTTAATTTTGAGACTGCAATAAATGAATAATGCACTAGTGACATTATAAAACGCGTGAATCAAAATCCTATCGTTATTTTCCCTTCTCCCCTACTAGATTAATTTAGATGGAATCGTCTTCACTTGGCAGATTGCCAAATTACATACAATCCGTGGTCAAACAGTAATAGTCTTCAATGAACGAGTAATGCTCCTGACGTCATCAACAATGAAACTCGCGTCACGGCATGATCATTTGATAATATGTTCTGGTAGTGTTTAACAAGAAGGAAAAGGCTTTATTGTGACAAGGCTGAACTCGATCCGGTGACTTAACTGTTTTACTGATAAGATGTCATTTCAAGGGAATGAAGAAACGAAAGAGTGGTCAACAATGAACGCTATCTACTGGAGTGAGGGTTAAAATTTCAACTATCACAATATCACCAAGCAGGCAATGGGTTCGTTCAAATGTAGTAGCAATTTTCACCCGTCACACCTTGACGGGCGATTTTCTAGTTTTAAATAATCATCTGATTCGAAGGGTAAGAACATGTTATAATAATTAAAAAAAAGAAAAAAAAATTAATTTGAATTTTGACATCTGGAATTCAAATTATGTTTTTCGCAATCACGAGTGTGTGTGTGTATGTTGGCGTGTGCGTTTGTGTCTGTGGGAGTGGGGTATGTGTGTTTGTGTGGGGGGGGAGGGTATCTGTATGTGTGTGTAGGCATGTGTTTGTGTCTGTGTGCAGGCATGAGTGTGTGGGTAGTTGTTTGTATGTGCGTTTGCGTGTGTGTAGGCATGTGTGTTTGTGTCTGTGTGCAGGCATGAGTGTGTGGGTAGTTGTGTGTATGTGTGTGTGTAGGTGTATGTGTGTGTAGGTGTATTTGTGTGTGTAGGTGCGTGTATGTGTGCGTAGATGCGTGTATGTATGCGTAGATGCGTGTATGTATGCGTAGATGCGTGTATGTATGCGTGTGTGTGTAGGATATGGACGCAATCTGGAGACGATTTTCGCTAGGGAGTAGCATCGTGAGAGCCGGTCGACGGCGGTGCTGACAGAGGGTGCTGGGGGGGGAAATAAAATGATAGGAATTCAAAACAGTCAAATGAGAACAATAAGCTCAGTAAGAACAATAATTGCTCAAAAAAATGTGAGACCGAACAGTTCAGTTGCAGCATCCAGAGACTGCAGTTTCGCTTTTATTTTGGTCTCACCAGTTTGAAAAAGTCATAACCTTGCCCCATGCAAATCATCTTATAAGTAATGAGTATATCTTCATACTACTAGCTTGAAATAATCTAGCAAACTGAAGAGAAGTCTGCAAGCTTGGTGTGACTCTTTCTCGAAAACTTAAGAGAAAAGCAACTGTATAAAACTATAAATTAAAGTTATAGCTAAAAATTGAGCAAAAGTTTCAGGATAGAGAGATGCCATAGCAGAAATTTACTATAGTCTATGCAACTGGAGTCGGCGTGTCAAGGCCAAATACCTTTCCTGCTCTCTACCTTTTTCCCCTTCTAGTTGTCGTGGGTATGGTACTATGAACTTTCACTCCACGTTGATTTGGCAAAAGTTATGTTTTACAGAAGTGGGGGAAAAAGAAAAAGTATTGTAACCATGACAACCATAAGGGGGAAAGATTCGAAAGGAAACGTATACGACCTTAACAGGCTGATTCTTGTTACTACATAGTGTTACAAATTCTGTAAATAGTAATTATTGTAGGAACGTAACCTGTAAATAGTTTCCCGTAATGAATATACAACCCCTTTTTCATATGGCTAAAATATACGACCCCTATTCCCTTTTTGTTCATTGATAAAATTTGATAACGGTCAACGCATTTCGAGAAGCGTGTGGAATATTTGAGAAAATTCTTTTCGGTGTATTTAAGCCGTTAGCGATGGATAAACAGTTTAGTTTCGATGGAGATTTCGAACTGAGTGCATTTTTGCTCTGTTTATTGCGAGGCAGTTCGCTGTGTTGTTTTCGTATTTGGAAGTAAATACGTGTGTAAACGTTGAGTTTACGGTGTTGTGTGATAATTGCTTAATTGCTGATGAATAATTTAGCAGTTGTTGAAGATCTTTCCTGTACATAGTGTAAATAAATTTCCTGTGTTTTTATCAAGAACTGTGTTTTCATTTCAAGAAAGTGGAAGTCGCACCGAATCCGTTACAATTTGGCGCCCAACGTGGGGCTTCTTCTGGACTTTCTTGGAGTAAGTGTGACTTTGGACATTTTTTCATAAAGACTTTTTTTGAATTAGGACTTTATTTTTTATGGTGATTACTCGCGCAATGGATGAACAATTAAAACAACTTCTTGACGCAATCACCTCTGTGAAGAGTGATATGGCTACTCATCAAGAACAATTAAAAAGTGACTTGACTGCAAGTTTTACAGCTAATCAAGAACAATTAAAAAGTGACTTGACTGCAAGTTTTACAGCTAATCAAGAACAATTAAAAAATGATATGGCAGCTAATCAAGAACAATTAAAGAATGATATGGCGGCTAATCAAAACCAATTGAAAAGTGATTTAACGGTGCTGAAAAATGACCTAGTTTCTAACCAAGAGGAAATTAAAAACGATCTTACTTCGGTAAAGACTGTGATGGAAAATAAATTTAATGAGATAGAGCATCGAGTTGATGCTATTGAAGGAAAGTTTGAGGCAGTTGAAGGCCGATTCATCGCAGTGGAAAATAAAATCGAAGAGAAATTTGAAGAAAAATTAAGTTCCGTTGAAGGCCGATGCAATGCTGTAGAAAATAAACTGGAAGAAGAAGATAGAAAATTTCATCAACTTAAAGAAGACATCTTTAAAGACCTGGAAAGGAGATTGGCGACCGCGGAAAGCAGCTCTGTACAGTTTGGCGCTCCCACATCGGTTGCTCGACCGTCCATTAAACTTGCCACCTTTGATGGGAAAACTTCGTGGCAGGTTTACAAAACTCAGTTCATGATAGTGGCGGAAGCGAACGGATGGGACTCTGCTACCAAGGCCTGTCATCTTGCAGCATCCCTGAGAGGTGACGCAGCGGACATTCTCCAGACCCTTCCGGACAGCCAGCGCCTGGATTTCGCCGCCCTCACAGCTGCGTTGGAGCTTCGCTTCGGTGAGAAGTGCCAGAAAGATTTCAGCCGACTCCAGTTGAAGTCCCGTTTCCAGAAAACCGGGGAAACCCTGCAAGAGCTTGCGGCGGACATCGAGAGACTGTCTCATCTTGCTTTTTACGACTGCCCTGCGGATGTTCGAGACAACCTGGCACTCAACTACTACATCGACGGGGTTCGAGATCCGGAAATCCAGAAAGCTCTACGGATGGCGGATGTCAAAGACCTGAATTCTGCCGTTGTGTATGCGATGAGATACGAGGCCGCCCAAGAAGCAACCCGTGTGGATCGCCATCTAATCCGGACTCAGGAAGCTGATGAGTCTGATTCCAGGTCGTCCCACCTCGCTGAACTTGAGAGACAACTCGGTGACTTGACAAGACATTTGAGCAGCATAACAGCCCAAAAGAAACAAGAGCAGAAGTGCTGGAAATGCGGTAGTGAAGGACACCTGCGAAGGAGTTGTCCGGCTCGCCAAGCTACGCGAGGGAAGGAAATCACCACCACTAAAGCTCTGCAGATTTCCTCTTCTAGTAGTGGCAGTGATGGACTTTTCATTTACGCACATGTAAATGGGAACCCCTGCAGACTGATTGTTGACACTGGAGCCAATGTGACAATCATTAGGACAGATGTGGCTCGTGAATTTGGATTGAAACTGCTGTGGACATCGCCACGCGTAAGTCTCCAGACTGTGACAGGTGACAAAATTGAGATTGACGGTAAAGTGGACTTGGAAATAGTGTTTGGGAATGCCACCTACCATCACACGGCATTCGTCGCTAATATCACGGACCCCTTCATTCTCGGATTGGACTTTTTGAAGAAATATGACTTCACTCTCGACTTCAAGACTAATGAGCTGCACTCGATGAGAGAAGACATAGCCGTTTTCCCTGCAGAAAGTGATATAAAATCCGCTCATCAAATAATAGCTCAAACAGATTTATCGATTCCCTCAAGGTCAGAATCATTAATACCTGGCTCCCTTGAAGAAAGCAATAGTTTTCGATTTGGACTCATTGAATACCCTAACCTAAGCAATAGCCTAAATGGAGTACTGGTAGCATCTACGCTTGTGGACCTTTCTAAGGATGTAATTCCTGTGAGAGTCGCCAACGTGAGTGAAAGGCCAAGGAATATCCGAAAAGGTGAAGTGTTGGCAACTTGTACTCCAGTAAACTGCATCATTAGAAGAATCAATTCCCCTGAGACTGTGTCTTCTGAGTCCTTGACGTCGAAGTTAATTGGGAGTGCGCCATTATCGAAAGATCAAAGAACTGCTGCGGAACAATTGGTGGACGACTTCAAGCATCTGTTTTCATCTACATCGGAGGATGTTGGCCGTACGAATTTAACGCAGCATAGGATTTACACTGGAGAACACCTCCCTATTAAACAGCATCCAAGACGACTACCGTTCGCCAAGAAGGAAGAGGTTGAGACCCTCCTGAAAGAGATGAAGGAGAATGATGTAATCGAACCTTCATCCAGTCCTTGGGCCTCTCCCATCGTCTTGGTCCGAAAGAAAGATGGCTCCACCAGATTTTGTGTCGATTACCGACGACTGAATGAAATCACCAAGAAAGACAGTTACCCTCTTCCACGGATAGACGACACCTTAGACACTCTTTCCGGACACAAGTGGTTTTCGACCCTGGACTTGAAGAGCGGCTACTGGCAGGTTGAGATACACCCTGATGACCGAGAGAAGACAGCGTTTACAACTGGACAAGGCTTATGGCAGTTTAAAGTGATGCCCTTCGGCCTCAGCAATGCACCAGCTACGTTCGAGCGTCTTATAGAGACAGTGTTAAGAGGACTTTCCTACGAATCCTGTCTTGTCTACTTAGACGATATCATCATCGTGGGACGCAGTTTCGAAGAACATCTGGCAAACCTTAGGAAGGTGCTGCAAAAGCTTAAGGAAGCCAATTTGAAGTTAAGCCCGTCCAAATGTAATTTGTTCCGCCGGGAAGTGAACTACCTTGGTCACATCATCTCTTCTGAAGGTGTACAAACCGATCCAGAAAAGGTATCTGCGGTCAAAAGTTGGAGTCGTCCCGAAAACATCCATCAGCTGCGAAGTTTCCTGGGGCTCTGCACGTACTACAGGAAGTTTGTAAAGGGTTTTTCCAACATCGCACGACCTTTGCATAAGCTGACGGAGAGCAAGCAAAAGTTTGAATGGTCCAAAGAATGCGAAGATGCATTTCTACGACTGAAGGAGGCTTTAACATCAACGCCTATCCTCGCCTATCCTCAGCCTGAAAAATCCTTTATCCTGGACACTGATGCGAGCAACGAGGGCATCGGAGCTGTTTTATCCCAAGAAATTGACGGAAATGAACATGTCATCGCTTACTGGAGCAAATGCTTATCAAAGTCGGAGCGAAATTACTGCGTCACCAGAAAGGAGTTACTGGCCATAGTGAAAGCTGTAGAACACTTCCATCATTACCTCTACGGCCGAAAATTTCTGCTTCGGACAGATCATGCCTCATTAACTTGGCTTTTGAACTTCAAAAATCCGGAAGGTCAGATAGCCAGATGGATACAGCGGCTCCAGGAATATGACATGGAGATCAAGCATCGAAAAGGGTTATCTCACGGTAATGCTGACGCTTTATCAAGGAGACCCTGTCCTGAGAACTGCCACTATTGTTCCCGAATCGAGAAACAGTATGGAACGACTAGCCCTACTGCCTATCAGGTGACAGTGACTTCAACATCATCAGAACCTGATCCATGGAGTGACGACCAAGTTCGAAAAGATCAACTTGAAGACCCCGACATAAAACCAATTTTGGAATTCATGGAGAGTGACAGTCGGCGACCTAGCTGGCAGGACGTTTCCATCCTCAGTCCTGCAACAAAAAGATACTGGGCTTTATGGAACTCGCTCCATTTACGGAACGGCGTGCTACACCGAAAATGGGAATCTGACGACGGCAAAACATCTAGGTGGCAGTTACTACTCCCCCGATCAAGGATTTCAGATGTTTTGAAAGAAATACATAGTAGTGCGACTGGAGGACATTTTGGTGTCTTGAAAACCCTCAATAAAGTTCGGGAGCGCTTCTTCTGGAGCAAGGCGAAGGATGACGTGGAGAAGTGGTGCCATTCTTGTGACGCCTGTGCTGCTCGTAAAGGACCGAAGAAGAGAAGCAGAGGGAAGCTACATCTGTACAACGTTGGAGCTCCTTTCGAACGAATTGGGATCGACATCCTGGGTCCTCTACCAAGAACTGCTGATGGGAACAAATACATTCTTGTTTCCATCGACTACTTCACCAAATGGCCGGAAGCATATCCCATTCCAGATCAAGAGGCTACCACCGTAGCAGAGACTCTAGTCCAACATTGGATCTCGAGATACGGAACACCTTTGCAGATTCATTCCGATCAAGGGAGGAATTTCATCTCTGCTGTGTTTAAGGGCCTATGTAAAATTTTCGAAATTGAGAAAACTAGGACAACACCACTACACCCACAATCGGACGGCATGGTGGAGAGATTTAACCGCACAATCCTAAATAATCTCTCGCTTATGGTATCCAGAAATCAACAGGATTGGGACAAGAAGCTACCTTTGTTCCTGCTGGCCTACCGCAGTGCTGTCCACGAGACTACCGGATATGCCCCATCTCAGATGCTCTTCGGACGAGAGCTTCGGCTACCTTGTGATCTCGTCTTCGGTCGTCCTCCGGATGCGCCTTCATCGCCTGAGGAGTACATCCAGGATCTCCAGGCCCGGTTGGAAGACGTTCATAACTTCGCACGAGAGCGAATCAACATCGCGGCGGAGAAGATGAAGACCCGATACGACACAAGGTCTACTGGACATGAATTCAATGAAGGCGACAAGGTTTGGTTATGGAATCCCATCCGACGGAAAGGTCTTTCACCCAAATTGCAGTCGCATTGGGATGGACCCTACAAAGTCGTTAACCGACTAAATGACGTCGTAGTGAGGATCCAAAAATCACCTAATGCAAAACCTAGGGTTGTACATTATGATCGGTTAGCCCCATACTATGGCCATAGTTCATGAGTATTACGTAAACAACCATGGTTGATAACATAAAAGTTGTAGATAATTTTTGCTTTTAATGTTTAGTAATATTTCTTGTTATTATTGTGTTTCCTATGCATTATTGGTTATTATTTAATGTGTGTATTTGTGAACATGTGATAGAAGTTTGGCACCCTTTCTGGGGATTGTACTGCCCGGGACGTGCAGTCCTTAGGAAGGGGGCAATGTTACAAATTCTGTAAATAGTAATTATTGTAGGAACGTAACCTGTAAATAGTTTCCCGTAATGAATATACAACCCCTTTTTTATATGGCTAAAATATACGACCCCTATTCCCTTTTTGTTCATTGATAAAATTTGATAACGGTCAACGCATTTCGAGAAGCGTGTGGAATATTTGAGAAAATTCTTTTCGGTGTATTTAAGCCGTTAGCGATGGATAAACAGTTTAGTTTCGATGGAGATTTCGAACTGAGTGCATTTTTGCTCTGTTTATTGCGAGGCAGTTCGCTGTGTTGTTTTCGTATTTGGAAGTAAATACGTGTGTAAACGTTGAGTTTACGGTGTTGTGTGATAATTGCTTAATTGCTGATGAATAATTTAGCAGTTGTTGAAGATCTTTCCTGTACATAGTGTAAATAAATTTCCTGTGTTTTTATCAAGAACTGTGTTTTCATTTCAAGAAAGTGGAAGTCGCACCGAATCCGTTACAATAGAATATACAAGGCAGCGGCAGTATGTTTTTCTACCGTCACCAGAAGTGTTATTAACCTTTAAGTGCTCTAAAATTATTTTATATGCAAAACAAAAAGGATTCATTCAGACTGACCGGGCGTCCGGAAGGTGTCGACATGTGCCGGACGTGGGTCAGTCCGATCGCTCTCCCGAAGTCCCTCAAAACATCCTCGAACGGCGGTGGATTTTTGTCATTGAAGAGAAGGGTCACTTTGCTTCCGCCTTCTTTAGAGGTGATTGTCAACAGGCGACCTTCTCTGTGCCCTTGCAGTGGTTCCTCCTGGAAAAGGATGGGTATTGTCAGGAGGAGGTAAACAACACGCAAGACAGCGCATAACATACACCGTAATGACGTAACGGACCTTTGTTTGACTATATTAAAAAGTCATGAATGGATATGTGGTCACGCTTTTTGACCACACGCAAAATAGGTTTTGTTTCTTGCCATACGAGGACTTAGTCTTTTTAACACGCTTTTATTAGCTTCACCTGTATGTATGTATGTATGTATGTATGTATGTATGTAGCTTGTAACGGAATCTTGCGGCTCAAATTTCGCCCACTTCCTGCGATCGGATTCTTTTGAAATTGGGCACGCGACCTCAGACCCGATGACAATGCAATATTCTATAATCAAATTAATTAATTAACTCTTTTAATTGTTAGTTTCCTCCGATTTTTAATCAATATTTTGGCATAAATCCAACAATGTGAAAAAGGAAAAATTAAAAAAAAAAAACGTCAAGAAATGCTTGCAAAAATTATTTAAAAATATCTACAAAAACTTTTAATTTTTCTGCATCAGACAAAATTTGTTCCAATGTTCCAAGGTAATTAGAACATGAAATATAATTGTTTTTAACTGATTTCATGCCAAAATTTAGGTGAGCCTTCAATTGGAAATTCATTGCTGATCAGACCATTGTTGAACAAAACTTTTATTCAAATGCATCTCAAATTTTCAAAGTAATATAAATATGATTTCCGCAAACATACATCGATGACTCACAGTAGCTTCCCATCGGGGTGCCCTTGTCTTAACTTTAAGATATTATCTCGCAATCGTTTTATAAATAATTTCGTCGCCTGATAATTCTCCAACGTAAGACTAAAAAACAGAAAAATAAAATAATAGTTTAAAAAACTAAAAAAACACGCTTTCGTAGCAAAATGAACTAAAAAGCGAAAAATAATCTCTGGATGATAGTAGTTGACCAATCACTTAATTTTAATGTAATACAAAACAGCGTGGGGAGCTTCTTATCAGTTGTTTTGAATTTCTTCCATTTGTTGTCCATGCAAAAATGTAAATAGACAGCACCCCACGCTTTTTTGTATTCCATTAAAATTAAGTGATTGGTCAACTACTATCATCCAAAGATTATTTTTCACTTTTTAGTTCATTTTGCTACGAAAGCGTGGTTTTTTTAGTTTTTTAAACTATTATTTTATTTTAAAGAAACAGATAAGCTTGCTGTTTTTAAAAACAAAACTAAAATATAATTTCGTGTAAAAGATGATTTCGAATGAATTCGCAACTCCAGAGCTCGAATACGTTACCTTGCGGTGATCAATAATACTACCGAAAAAGGTAAAACATTCCGTTCCACGTGATTTCTTTGGGGTAAATTACAGGCTTCAGACAGTTTGTGGTGTAATGTTATTTCAGAAGAATAGAAAAGAAAGCTTACCACAAACACGATGAAGATTACTGTCAGTCATTTAGCTTCAAAGCAAGTTATAAGTTACGGTATTTGTTCGTTTTACCTTTGTCGTCCGCCATTAGACTGTCGCTGCAGCGCCCCCTATAGTTTATTGGAGTTGCGAATAGAATTGATACTAACTAGTTCAAAAAAGTCGATAATCCGACGCGATGTGGTGTTCCGGGCCCTAAAGATCATTTGATGGAGTCACAGTACCTTTCAAACATTTTTTTTTTAAATTTAAATAAATTTTATATTTCTTTGAAACCATAACATGCATACTTATTACGTAATCAATAATTTATTTTCAAAACTTAAAAATAATGCCTACTTTTTTTAAAAATTCAAAAAATTGTGGGAAATTTCAATTTTTTAAAATCCCTAAGGCTTTTTTATTTTTGCACTAATTTAAAAAAAGTTCATTGCAAAACGATCACTATAATCATCTCTAAAAATCTGTGCATTCATTTGCTTATGAGTTCATTAGAAAATTTTCTGTGATTAATTATGTAAAAAATCAAAATTTTTAAAAAAAAAATTTGGTTTTTAAAGGTTTAACATGCTCTAAACATTTGAGTCATTTATAAAATGTTTATCCAATGCACAGTTTTGTCAAATATGTTATCCCAATTGCAAAAAGTTTTACTTTAAAGCTCTATCTTTAATAGAAAAAAATCCTTAGGGATTCTAATGACATGAAAACACAAAAAAACCATCATCGAGAAAAAGCAATTTAAAGTTTTTCTTTTGCGTAAGAACAAATAGCGAACATGGCCTAAAACCACTCATAACTTTTTAAATATTTGAACTAAAGCAATGAAACTTTTCTGCTGTGCTCAGAATAGTTTTTTGTTTTGAAATAAGCAATAAATTTTTTTTTTTTGATCGTTTCATCATTTATGAGGTACTGTAAACCCTTAAAACATAATTTTAAAGGATCTGGGCATTCTCAAGAAATAACAGAACGAATTGTTCTGTAACTTTTGTCGTATAAAAGGGATTCTCCAGCTGTCAATTTCTGATAAAAAGTAAATCACCCATTCATTCAGTGGACCATCAAAAAATTGAGAAAATAACAAAACATTTTTGATCGTTCTTCATGGTAAATAGCTGGGAATAAGCTATAAATTTTTTAAATAAATTCACGAACTATGTAGAAGTCATTTTTATATTTTCGTGAAAGTATCACTTATGTCTATGAAGATGTAAGCAATTCTTTCAAAAATGCAAATTTAATTTAAGGTTTTTGGCTCAAAAGACGCAGATTTTTCCATCATCCCTTACCAAACTTTCACAAAATTTGACAGCATGCAAGAGAAACATAGTGCTAAAATTTGGATTTAAAATAAGGAAAATTTGATGAAATATAAGCGTTTAGAGCAATTTATTTTCACTGACTGTAAAATAATGTCAAATTGACTGTAAAATAATATCAGGCAATTTCGATAAAACTCTTTTGCAATAATTGTTGCAACACTTTTGCTTGTTAATAATGCTTTATCATCAGTTAGGCTCTCTTATGACAATAAAACTACGATCTGACGAATTTTCCAAAAAAAATGGAAAAATAGTTGGATAAACTTATTGTTCAACAGAGTTTTATTTGGCACACCCACCTTAGAAGGAAATTAAAATCTTTACTAATAACAAAACTGAAAGTCTGTGTCTCTGGATTTCTGTATCTCGGAATCTCTGTATGTCTGTTACGCGCATGGTGCCTAGACCGTTCGGCAGATTTTCATGATTAGCCACAGGATTAGTTCGTAGCATAGAGGTGAGCACCTCGAAGCGATTTTTTGGAAATTCGATTTTTTTCTCTTTCTATTCCAATTTTAAGAACTTTTACCGATTAAATTATCATAACGTGGACGAGTAAATATCCAAGTTATCATAACGTGGAACCATAACATATGCGATCAAGTGAACATAGCAAATTGGCGAGAAATTCATCATCCATAATTTGTGAATATACAGGTGAACCAAATGACCTTTGAATTTTGTACTACGGGCAAAGCCGTGCGGTTGCCGCTAGTAAACCAATAAAGTGCACTGACCGTTCCATCGGCAGGTTCTTTCTTCTTCTTCCTTCTTTTTGCGTACTTGGGTTGCGCCGCCCTGTACAGCTTCAAGTCCTCTTGTCGAGTGGGTAGAGCATCAGCTACGTGAGACGTCTGTAACCTGGGCACAGATCCATACGGCAGGGACTGGAACCGACCGTCGGAAGAGACCACGTAGTTTCGCCCGTCCTCTAGCTGGTCTATGCGATGGACGGGCCGCCCGTCCTCTGCCGAGAAAAGTTTCTTGGCTGGTATGTGGGTCTTAGCGCTCAGGTAGTCCAGGAGGTGCGGCACGGTGGGGAAGGGTTTGTCGTTCCTGAGGGCCAGCCGCAGCCCGGGGTCGAAGTAGTCCCCGTTGCGAAAGAAGTTCACTCTTCGCGCCCTTTCTGGACTCTTCATCCTGCGCCAGTTTCGAGGCATGACGTCTGTTCAAATCCTGGTGTAGAAACTAAGGCCCCTACTGTCCAACCACGGATTGCATGGAATTTTCAAACGTCAAGATAAGACGAATCTATGTGAATAAGGGAGAAAAGTAAAAATTTGATGCGCGTATTCCGCTTATTTGAATGAGACTCTGCTTCTGCAAAAGCTGACATCGGTATAAAAAAAAAAAAAAAAAAAAAAAAAAAAAAAAGAAGATTCCATTTCCGGCTGTAAAACCATAGACTAATAATAAGAATAGACCGAGCTATGGCAACCCTTTTGCTGCTCATAAACCAAACCATGTGACTGGTGGATATCCTAGCAACAGCGGGCGTTGATAGTAGCAGACGATCAACGTCCGCGAGAAATAAAATAAATAGAATTGATGGAACACGGAAGAATGATCTTTTATGGAGTCCGATTTGTAAATTTGTTATTCTAAGTTGTAAATATTTTGTTAATATAGTGAGTTTTTCGTTTAGGTAGTACTGTGCATTTTCTCTAGTCAATTTCAATAACTCTCTAAGCAATTAAAGATGCAAGCGCCTAAAAAGAATCGGTAAACGGTAAGATTTTTACCTACAATTTCAATTTAAGATACCGATTAGTCCATTTTTGCATTAACGCAAAAAGTTTACGCCATTACGTTCCCGCCAACGCTGAAGTAGCAGTTCCAAATGAAATAAAAGTTACTGAAAACTGTGATCAAAAACTAATTACTAATGTCAAAATAATGCATAACTAAAAGAAAAAGTACAATCTCTGCACCTGGGAAAAAAAAATTAGTATAATGAAAACACATTACGTCTTAAAATACGTGTCGAGTGCCAAACTATAGATAATCCTGCCATCTAGCAACCATGCTGCCAAAGTTTTCGCCAAGCCTCCCACCAGTCATATAATGTATCCATAACCAATTTTTTTCATCAGCAAGTCTGGGAAAGCTCGGTCTACTCTTATTATTAGTCTATGTGTAAAACGGATGGTTGCCTTTCCATACAATCCGTAGTCAGACAGTATATATAAAAGAGCCGACGCATTAGCTTGAGATTAGCCATTTTGAATCGGAACGCGTGTTTGAGTGGTCGTCTTTTCTGGCCAGTTATCGCGTTCGTTGAGTTTTCACTGCGAACAATTATTAGCGGCACGTGAATTGTTTATTTAATAAAGTATTATTTTTGGCTAATTTGTCAAAACCTGAAACTTTTCTCTGGTAACCCTACCTCCGCAACAGTGAAAAATCCGATCCCAAAAGGCTAAACTTAAGCTGATGCGCCGGCCTATCTATATAGCGGCTCTAGTAGAAACGATTGAGAAATAATTATTTACTAGGGGGCTATCGCCCCCTGCTCGCTATCGCTCGCCAACCCCCGGAACTGCTTACGCAGTTCCCTGTGGATCGCTTCGCGATCCATGCTCGCTTCGCTCGCTCGCTGTATGCCAATACATTAGCCTAGCTAAAATTTTCCGTAAAAATTAAAGTTGGTAATTGCATTTAGGTCACCATCCATTTAACCAATATGAAAATTACGTTCATAATGTTAATTTGTCTGCTTTAGCCAGATTTTCGACAGTTTAACTTTGCTGTATGTAAGATGACTGCCTTGGCAATGTGCACAACTTTACCATTATAGATACAAAAGTGTCTGTCATTGCTTTGGAGAGATTGCACTTCTACCTGTTGGTCCGCGGAAGGTATTTTATTTCCCTTCTACCACCCATTGGAAAACCAATGAAGGCATTCCCCTATCCGCCACCTGGGGACGCGCCCTCTAGGGGTTACAGGCTCCCCCGAGGGATGTATTTACATTATTTACACTCTTATATATTTACATATTTACACTCTTATATATTTACATATTTACACTCTTATATATTCTAATCTGAGAAAACTTCCTCATATACACAATTAAAAATGTCCCGTTTGGGAGCCACAACTGACACTGCTTCAAAAGATCTTGTTCTTGATAATGCCACATAGAGCTGGCCATGACTAAAAACAGGCTCAGAGAGCACCAAACATATTTTCTCAAACGTTTGTCCTTCTTGTTGTTATTCTGAATCCTTGCCACGTCACGAACAAAAAATGGTTTAACTAAAAACGCGAAAACTCGCCAAGGCTACTTTGCTTGCACAATACTAAAACTACTATAACCCTAAACAAATTTGGCGAAACCTTTCAGCTGAGAATAAAAGGAATAAAGTAAATTCTTTCTCGGTTATTCATTTTGAACTGAACTGTCGTACTGAAGCAGAGAATAGACGACGCTCAAAGCGCCTACGCGTTCAAAACAACATTGCCGATGAACATGATTGTGGAGCAATGTGTGAAGAATGCGAATTTTGTGGTGCTCTTTATTGGCAGAAAGAGCGCAATACTGCAAATAAATATACTAAATGTTGCCATGACGGAAAGGTGCGGTTACCGGCATTGTGTGACGCACCTGATCTGTTGAAGGAACTGCTGACTGAAAATTCCCCAGCCGCTAAAAATTATCGGCAGCGAATCAGAGAATACAACTCTGGAAATGGCTCGTCTTAAATTGGATTCAAGAACGGTTTCCTGCCTTCTTTGAGCTTTTCTTTGCTGATTAAGGTTGAAATGGGCCACAGCCCGACTCAAACTCATCTCAAAAAAAAAAAAAGTTCGTTGAGTATTCTGTGATTCAAGATTTCAAAACAACGTAGAAGTTTGTTTACATGATTTATCGGCGAAGTGTTGCCAACAGAGGTTTAGAAATTCACCCCTTCATTTGCCGGCACGTAAGAGAATTATATATATAGATTTCTTGTCTTTGCGGCTATATCCAGCAAGTAAACAAACTCGTTTCACGTAGTGCATTCTGGGAAAAACCTAGTATATACTTGAGTTGGAGGCAAGGAAAAGGAAGATTCCACATTCATCCGGGAAATAACTGGAATGCGGTTGAAAGTAGTTTTTTTTCCTGGGTGGAAATGCTCCATGTGAACTCGGCTAATAGGGTAAAACCTCAACACAATACTTTGGGGAGCTCAATACAATTATCGTCATAGAGGGATGAGTGCTGGATCTGCGTTTTTTCCGAACTGGGGCAAATCTTCAAACTACCGTCCCTACCCAGGGCCTGATTACCGCACAAGCCTACTAGGCCTCGGCCTGGGACCCCCTCTTCCTAAGGCGCCCCAAATTGCTTAAAAGAATTATGCATAGTATTACAAATATACAAAAAATACACACAATTTAAAAATAATAGCCTTCAGGTAGCCTCCAAATTATTATGGGCCTTGGGCCTCACGTTTAGTTAGTCGGGCCCTGTCCCTACTCATCTTTCTTCAAGTTTTTATACCGAGTTTCAACGGAGAAAAACACTAAATTAGTGAATTTGTCACCTCTAGAGGTTGCCACCCGGAGTAAGAGCTTCTGCTTGCACACTTTAATCCAACACTGACTGATACATCGTTATATTGAGATCTACAGATTCAATGTGTTTCCGACACATTGAAATAAAAAAGTTTAAATGATAAAACCGTTAAGAAGGAATAAAACGTGGAGAGAATGAAGCTTTCAAAACTTGAAGCAAGGATCTTATGTCACGTGATATATTTTAAAGTAAAGTTTGTGAGAAACCAGCGTTACTTTCATTCGTTTCTTATTCTGTCACGTAGTGTAACTTCGAACGTGTGCGTAACGTGCCGCAAATTTAAATAAAAGTAATGCGAATTAAACCAAAAAAAAAGTTTCAATGTTTTAAGACGCTCTATTTTTGCATAGCATCTCCAGAAGTCTATCATTTTTTAAAGTTTTTTTAACGTAGATTTTTTTTTTTTGGGGGGGGGGGGGGCTGTGCAGTGTTGCCAACTTTTTTTTTGCAAATTTGAAATAATAACCGAGTCAGCAGAGTGCTCATTGGGTCTTCAACAATGTATTTGGAATTCAAATATGCTCAAAGTATGAAGTGGAGCAAAGTTTCTTACCTACATTGCACCCAGCGGCTCCAATGCTATTTTCAGTCGCTTCCCAAAGGATACACTTGGAAATATTTGAATTCCCAGCGCTGTAATCAGACTTTTGTTTCAGGGAGAGTTTTAGAATCTATATGATTGATCAAATTTGATTTTTATTCGTATATTCTATAGATTTGTGTTACTATAGGTTCTTTAAATGAGGCGGTGCTCCTTTAATGATATTATAACCAGAAAAAATGTAAAAGATGACGTAACTATTAAATGAAGAAAAGAAAAAAATCCGATTTGTACACTACGTAACTTCTCCCCTGTTAAATATTGGATGTCTTTTTAATTGCTCAAAAGAATAGATGCATATAGTCAGATATACGCACATTCAAAGTAATACTTCTTAAATTCTTATTTTTGTGACGCTTACAAAATATTTTAAACATAGAGTTTGGCACTTTCTAATTTGAAGAATTTTGATGGTTATGTTAGCGTCAAAGCTTCAAAATCTGAAGGAAAGAAATGCTGTTCGCAATTGCGGCAATAAAAATAAATACTGCAGATATAGCACTGAGTTTTAACAGTTCTCCAATAATAATAATTTATTTTTTCAAATGAAATTGGAAAATAGTAATAATGTTTGAGCAAGAACAGAATAATAAAAAGCATGTTTTAAAAAATAGTTTCGAAAATTTTTTGGAGGGAGATTGAACCTTACAAAACCACCATTTGAACACGCCCCTAGGTTACTCTCATTGTCTCGAAACGCCTTTCTTTGCCTCAATGTTTATCTTAAAGAAAGATTAAAATAATAATTAAAAAAAAATTAATTTGAATTTTGACGTCTTGAATTCAAATTATGTTTTTCGCAATCACGTGTTTTTTTTGCTTGTGTGCAGTCATGTGTGTGTGTATATGTGTGTGTGGGTATGTGTGTGTGGGTATGTGTGTGTGGATTGTGTATGTGGGTATGTGTGTGTATATATGAGTATGTGTGTGTATAGATATGTGTATGTGTGTGTGTGGGTATGTGTGTGTATGTGTGTATGTGTGTGTGTGGGTATGTGTGTGTGTGTGTGTGGGTATGTGTGTGTGTGTGGGTATGTGTGTGTATGTGTGTATGTGTGTGTGTGGGTATGTGTGTGTGTGTGTGTGGGTATGTGTGTGTATGTGAGTATGTGTGGTTATATATGTGTATGTGTGTATACGTGTGTATGTGTGGGTATGTGTGTGTATGTGTGTGTGTGGGTATGTGTGTGTATGTGTGTGTGGATATGTGTATGTGTATGTGGGTATGTGTATATGTGTGTATGTGTGTGTATGGATATGTGTGTGTGTGTGGGTATGTGTGTGTGTGGATATGTGTATGTGTATGTGGGTATGTGTGTATACGTGTGTATGTGGGTATGTGTGTATGTGTGTGTGTGTGGGTATGTGTGTGTATGTGCATGTGTGTGTGGGATATGGAGGCAATCTGGAGAAGCTTTTCGCTAGAAGAACAGCATCGTAGGGCCGGTCGACGGTGATGCTGCAGAGGGTGCTGGCGGGAAAATAAAATGATAGCACATCAAAACAGTCAAATAAAAGCAATAAGCAATCGTGATTGCTCAAAAAAAAAAAAAAAAAAAAAAAAAAAAAAACGTATGTTGATAGTGCTTAACACCATAGTCTTAAAATAATTACTTCAAAACTTATTTTGTTTACTTATTTAAGTCACTAATCGTCAGCACAGGCGTTTTTAAGATATTCCGTAGTAGAGAGAGGAATTAAGTTTACGTTGCATGGAAAGTCCCGGGAAAAATATTTACTTGAAACTGCTTAGTTGAGTATGTAAATATTTGCTGAGTAAAATTAATCTTTTTTTCAGTTACGGACCTCTGAAAAAGTATAACTGTCCCAGGTGTATTGATAATTAAGAAAAGAAATCGCTCTTCTTAAACTTACAGCCGCATGAGAATTCCTTGCATAAAACCGTCAAATTTGCTATAATGAAACTGAAAATTCATTGCTTTATAATCTTTGCAAAAATATTTATTTTTCACTCGTAAAAATTTGTAAATATTTGTTCGGCAATAGAATAATGTTACGTTTAGAACTTCTGAAAAATAGTTGCTTTCATCTATTCCAAGAATATGAAATGTTAATAAAGATAAGAAGCTTTCTTTTGGAAATGTTATCGATAAAAAATAGTACATTCTTCAAAATTGCTCCATTAGGCATCATAATTTATTAACAGAAATTCAGGTGCTCGGCAAAAGTAGCTATTAAGAAAACTTGATTTTTTTACGGACACGAACTTACACTAAATGACCAAAAGTATTGGAATACATTCAAATATTCGCATTTTAAAGGATTTCTCAAAAAATAAGAGACCAATTGTTTTATAACCCTTTTGCACATCAAAGGATGTCTCCAGATGTCATTTTCAAATGAAAATTATATCACCCTTGCGTTTCGGGGATCAATAACTAATGGGGTCGTTTCCAAAATTTTAAAAGTATTTTCTTCTGAAAGTGCATGCTTAAAAACATAGAATCTGACCCTTTTTTAAATAATTTCTTTAAGTTTAATATTTTAAAATAATTACTTAAATCGGTGCTCTTTCATCGTTTAACGCTTCTGCCGATGACATCACAAATGATGAAATGCCATTCAGTGTTGCCATTCACGGTCCAAAATATTTAATCCGCAACTTTACTCACGTGTATTGGCAACGGTATGGTCG
>NC_072737.1:5056106-5115538 GCF_026930045.1 Uloborus diversus
GACCAAAAGACTGGCGATATATCGCCAAGTGTTTGCCAAATTATAACACCATTTGAGTTTGCATTGAAATTAGCAATGATTCCCCCCCCAGAAAGGTCTAAAAGACCCCCTTTGGAACATCCGAATGCAACCAAAAAGGGAGGTGCACAACTAGACCCCACTAGGAGTCTTAAGTACGGAATTTCAACTTTCTAGGACATACCGTTCTTGAGTTATGCACATACATACGGACGTTACGAGAAAACTCGTTGTAATTAACTCGGGGATCGTCGAAATGGATATTTCGGGTGTCTATACGTTTTTAGACACTTATCCACGTGTGGTCGGGTTGGAAAAAAAAAAAAACTCAACATTCTTTCGGGGAAGAGAAAAATGGATGTTAAGGCCGATTTTTGAGTGAAAATTTTTTCGCGAATACAATACTTCCTTTAACAAAAAAAAAAATCAACCAACAATTTGGATTGCCTTATCCAGTTGAAATTTCTCACTACGCTACTAGAAGATAGCATTCCACCTAACTGAACACAATCGAGCTGAATATGCCATTAAAAGAAAGCAAGTTACGTTGAATAACTTTTAATCAACCTAATAATTGGATTTTCACAAAATTTTATTCCAGAAGTAATTTTTCCGAAAAATCGTACTGATATAACAAATTAGAAACAGTACCTAGTGAAATATTTGTCGCTTAATTTACCACACACATATTGCTCATTATCGACTGGCTTTGAAAACGTAATAACGAAAATTTGTGTTTCAAATTTAGATGTCATGTCTGTAGCAAATATGATTTTGTACTAAGGTTTCCTGCTACTTTTTTTGCTCGTTTGTCATTTTGCTGTAAACTATTCAATTGATTTTGAGATACCCTAAGATTTTAAATTTTCTTAGTAATAATGCAGATGAATAATCATATTCAGTCAAAGCCTAAACCCATCATCAAGCCTGCAGTCTCGACAAAAGGGAATTTAGTCCGTATTTTTACTTCCTTTTACAAACAAGGAAGTATTTATATTGGCGAAAGCATTTTCACTAAACAATCGACCTTAATTTCCATTTTGCTCATCCCAGAGTGAATGCTGAGTTCTTTTTTTCGACTCGACCACACGTGGATAAGTGCCTAAGAACGTATAGACCGTGCAATATCCATTTTGACGATTCCCCAGTTAATTACAACCAGTTTTCTCGTGACGTCAGTATGTACGTATGTATGTGCGTATGTATGTCGCATAACTCAAGAACGGAATGTCCTAGAAAGTTGAAATTTGGTAGGTAGACTCCTAGTGGGGTCTAGTTGTGCAACTCCCATTTTGGTTGCATTCGGGTGTTTCTAAAGGGGTCTTTTGCACCCTTTTGGGAGGAAATCATTGTCAATTTCGATGCAAACTCAGGTGGTGTTATTATTTGGCGGACACATGGCGATATATCGCCAGTCTTTTGGTCGCCAAGTCTTTCGCCAACTTAAAGACAAAATTGGCGACTTTTTTTTTAATTTTAAATCTGGTTTCAATTTGGCTGGTGATATTTAGAGAGTTCACCATTGAATCACATTAAAATTGCAATAATGGGGAAATAACATTAATGTTGTGTAAAAGGAATTCATGTGATGTACACATCAGCTCGTTTCTTTTATAAAATTCTTTTATACTTGTGTAGCACGCATTCCAGAGGATACTCTAGTGATCCGTAATTGTTCGGAAATATATCATAAAAACCGTACCAAAACGCGTGCCACAAAACGTTTGGTGCAAGTGTTCAAAAACCATTCCTTTTCACTATCCATGAATAATCTAAAAAGGAAATACATGTTCCGAACAGTGTTTCTAGAAGTGTTTGGAAAACTGGCCGAAAAAAGTGTTCTAAAAAAGGTGACAAGTGTCCGTGTTCAAAAATTATTATGGCATGTGTTCTCAAACCGGTTCTAATAAGTATTACAAAAATAGTGCTCTCAAAAAGGAGACAAGTGTACGTGTGCAAAGAGCGTTCAAAAAGCGATACAAAATGTATTTAAAAAGTAAAAACAGGAAGGAAAAACAGAGTTATTACAATTCGAAAACTCTCGAATGTAAAAGAAAAAAGTCCAACAAAATAAACATAATTGGTCGCACATCGTAAATTTACCAAAATATGAGACTGGTAATGATAATTTTACCACTACATTAAATAAACATAACTGGAGAAATAATATTCATGTGCTGAAAACAGTTAAAAACATAGGCTGTAGAAAATAAAAAAGGGAAGACGATAAATAAAGCTTATGTCAGAATAGCGCAACCAATTACGCGGTTGGTTGTTTTGATTACGTCAATTCCACTGAAACAATTGCCAAAATGATATTTATTAACACAATGTAAAATGGCAGCAGAAAGAAATTCGCAATTCCAATAAACTATATGGGGCACTGCAGCCACCGTCTAATGGCGGATGAAAAAGGTAAACAAACGCATGCCGTATTTTATGACTTGCTTTGACGCTTTGTGAATGACAGTAGTTTTTCATGTTTATGGGAAGTTTTCTTTTCTATTCTTCTGAAATTACATTACATCATAAACTGTCTGAAGCCTGTAATTTACCCCAAAGAAAACATGTGAAATGGAATGTTGTTAATTACCGCAAGGTAGCGTATTCGAGCGCTGGAGTTGCGAATAGAAATAATTGCTTAGAATAAAAGAGAAACGAAGCTCATTTACAATACATTTATAAACGAAAAAATTGCTTTAAAGAGTAATTTTAAGATTTATATATTAGAATGAAAGAGAAATTAAACTAATTTAAAAAAATTCTAAATAGAAACGTTGTTTTAAGATTTGGACAGCAGCCAAAAAATTCCCTTTTAAAACAACTCTTATTAGAATTTTATTTACTCTCATGAAAAATGGCAAAAGGAAAGAAATAAAAATTCCCGAAAAACGTAATGTTAATTAACGTTTTAATTAATATCTCCGCTAATTAAAGTCGTACAATTACGAGATTGTTCCCATTGTTTTCTTTGAAAATTTTCGAATTGATCGGTATGTCGTTCGATTCTCAACTCACAGCGATTCTCGAGAAGATCGATCTTCAGATGGACAGTCAGACGGACGCGAACAGATTATTATAGTATGGATGGTTGCAAATCGTCTGCCTTATGAGTCAATTTACAGTTTTTTTTTTTTAAGGTTCAACTTAGACTTTAGATTTAAAACCTTTTTTTTTTTTTTTTTGCAAAAATCACGTGTTTACAAAAAAAATACTGATGTAGATCAACTTAGAATGTAAAACAACAGGTAATTCCAAAATTTCAGCCAAATCGTTTGAGCTGATTCCGAGATACGAAATATATACAGGGTGTAACAGTACCGCGTAAGAGAAGAAAACATGTTTATTATTCTTAGTACAGCAAAAAACGAGCTGATGTGTGTATCACATGACTTCCTTTTACACCAATTTAAAGTTATTTCCCCATTATTGGCAATTTTAATGTGATTCAATTGTTAACTCTCTAAATATTACCAACAATGGCCAAATTGAAACCAGATTTGGGGAAAAAAATCGCCCAAATTTGTCGCTAAGTTGGCGACAAAACTTGGCGACCAAAAGACTGGCGATATATCGCCAAGTGTCCGCCAAATTGTAACACCACTTGAGTTTGCATCGAAATTAACAATGATTTCCCCCATAAAAGGGGCAAAAGACCCCTTTTGGAGCATCCGAATGCAACCAAAAAGGAAGGTGCACAACTAGGCCCCACTACGAGTCTATGTACCAAATTTCAACTTTCTAGGACATACCATTTTTGGGTTATGCGACATATATACGTACATACAGACGTCACGAGAAAACTCGTTGTATTAACTCGGGAATCGTTAAAATGGATATTTGGGCGTCTATATGTTCTTAGGTATATATGCACGTGTGGTCGGGTCGAAAAAAAAAAAAAAAAACTCAACATTCATTTGGGAGTGAGCAAAATGGAAATTAAGGTCGATTTTTGAGCGAAATTTTTTTCGCGAATACAATACTTCCTTTTTTGTAAAAGGAAGTAACTAAGAAAAAAGAACATGAAGGAGCCAAAGATCGTCATCAAAGTAGGTGTTCGAAATTACCACCCCTGGCCGTGATGCATGCCTTACATATCCCGCGCATTGAAGATCGAACGTAAAAGCGAGTACGGCAACAAAAACCGCGTGTACGTATGCACCGTCATCTGACGCTTCGATTTACGTAACGACGTCTATTGAGTACACCAGACAAAAACATACCAGCATTTTAATTGGATTAGAAATAACAAACACGTCTTTTCCTCTTATTTGTGTCCTATCTTTCTTGTACTTTGTGTCGTCACTAAAGCGTCAGGAAAGCGTTTCCGGCCATACATTGCTATGTGATTTCCCACCATCTAGGTGTACTCTATCTGCCCTGAAAATCTGTAAACGTTGCACGGTTACATCTGTATATATATATCTTATACATATAAAATCTGAGTATCTATCTATCTATCTATCTATGTCCAAGCTTCTTCTCCCGAACGACAGTGAACTGACCATCGAACCAGGTATCGATGGATTCGTCATCTTCCCGTCTTCATGTTTGGCTATTTAACATAATCCTCCGATAATAATTAGCGGGGATATCAATTAAAAACTATTAATCATGACTCTTAGATTTCAAAATCAAATCCCTATTTTTCGAAGGCTTTTCTAAATTCAAATTATTTTTCAGTGCTTCATCTCAACTTTCCGTCGATTGCTAATTTAACGTTTCATATTGTCTTTGTTTCGTGCGTGATTTTTTGAGGCTTTCCTCAATTCAAATAATTAAGTAATGTTTCTTTCGGGAGTATTCGACCTAAAATACTTTAGGGAATCATAACAAATACAATAAATGAAGCATTTAAGTTTTATTTCACGTCGTAAAGTCAATGAGTGATTTACATGCAATTTATTATTAGTTTGCATAGTACTGATTTAGAATGTGAATTTTCCTGTTTTCGTGTAATATAAACAATCTTGGCAAACACTTCCCACTGATATAAATCTTGGTGAGAAGATTTTGATAATGGGATTGTTTAATTCAAACAAGAGTACTACTTTTAGTCACAGAAATTGATAGAACAAGCAAAAAAAAAAAAAAAAAAAACAAGGACCCAGAAAATAATTTTATTTTCCCAACAGTTATTTTTTAATTAATTTTTTAAAATATCCGATTTTTCAAACAAGCCGTGGTCTTTATACGTCACAAATGATGTACTTTGGCGCATCTTTCTATCGGCTTTCATTTTTTAGGTAGCCCGTGCAACGCCGGGCACGCAGCTAGTATATATTTAAAAACTGAGCGTTTCTATGTATGTATGTATGTATGTCCAAGCTTCTTCTCCCGAACGACAGTGAACTAACCATCGAACCAGGTATCGATGGATTCGTCATCTTCCCGTCTTCATGTTTGGCTATTTAACATAATCCTCCGATAATAACTAGCGGAGATATCAATTAAAAACTATTCATTATGACCCTTAGATTTCGACATAAAATCCTTATTTTTCGAAGGCTTTCCATCATTCGAATTATTATTCATCTCAACTTTCCGTAACTATGCCTTCATAAAAATTTATAGCGGGAAGAAAATCATTGAGATAAAAGATCTGTTGCCATTTTTTCTCGAATATGAACAGGTAAAATTCTTGTTTTTATTTTGAGGCTTTTCCTGTAATCACAGAGGATTTAAAATGTTTACTTTTTGGGAGTTTTTCCGCAATCTGCCGCAAAATTACACTGATTTTTTTTTTTTTTTGGTTCAAGCCTGAGTGTTGAACTCGCGTCACTTGCATAACTTGTATTTTCAAGGTGGACCGTGCAAAGCCGTGCGACGCAGCTAGTGTGTGTATATATATATATATATATATATATATATATATATATATATATATAGCCAGTCACAAGAATTGCTCCTTTAAAGATATAAGATTAAAAATAGGAAATGCAACGTGATAGAAAATTTAAAAGCAAGATGTATGTGTGACTTGGGGGGGGGGCGGCATTTTGAAGTTTTTCCCCACCTCGGAAAATTTCTAGAGCCGGCACTGCCCCTGTGTCGCATCAAGAAAGGTTCGCAAAAGTCAACGTCGTAGCTGCATTGGTAATACAATGAAACCTGTGTAAGTTGACCACTTAAGGTGCCCTACTTTAGTGCTCAATTTAAACAGGTGGTCAACTTATACAGGTTGATTTATAGATATAGGACTAATTTTGTACCTGAAAATGGTGGTCAACTTAGACAGGTGGTCTACTTACAAGGGTGGTCAACTTTGAAGGTTTTACTGTACGTTTGTTTTAATAAGAAATCTAAATCCCGGGGAGAATTGTGACATATCCTGTACTTTGAGTCCACCCTGCACTAAGGCACCCCCCTATATATACGAGCCGACGCATCAGCTTAAGATTAGCCATTTTGGATCGGAGCGCGTGTTTGAGTGGTTGTCTTTTCTGGCGAGTTATCGCGTTTGGTGATTGTTCACTGTGAGCAATTATTTGCGGCACGTGAATTGTCGGTAAATTTGGCGAAACCCGAAACTTTGCTGTGGTAACCCTAGCAGTGCAACAATGAAAACTCCGATCCAAAATGGCTAAATTTAAGCTGATGCGTCGGCCTGTCTATAAAGCGGCTCTACCCTGCACAGTTACTAAATGGGTACAAATAATATACAGGGTGTCCAGCAAAGCACTCCCTGATTTCAAAATTAGATATCTCGAAACGAAGGACGATATTGAAATAAAATAAACGGTATGTTTATTGGGAAACCCATAAAAATCGTATGCAGGAACTCGGTAATTAAATTAAAAAATTGCCAACAGGTGGCGCTGCACAGTGTAATTGCAATAGAAGTCTCCATAAATAGTGCTGCGAAGAGGTTAGTTGTTTCAGCAGGGTCATTCCACAGTGACTAACGTAACATTCGCAACTGATTTTCAAACTCTTTTTACTTACACCGGGAGTAAAAATAAATGTGTTTTGGTTTAATATGCAGATTTCAAATGTACAAAGTGACTATTTTTCATTTCTACCGAGAATTTCAAGCAAAATAAGCGCTGGCAGGTATTTTATCACCAAAAAAGTCATCGTGACTAACGTAACATTTTTGCAACCCTGAGAAACAATGCTTATGTTACGAGGCAAATTTTTCTGAAACTTACGCAGGCATTTAAAATTGACCGATACATTTGTAAGAGGTAAACAATCTATTTTTAAAAATGTAGTACAGATTTATTACAGACGAATCTTTTTTGGCCCTTAATGGTACTTTTACGAAAAACTGTGTGTGACTAACGTAACGTGACTAACGTAACCATCGAATAACAAGCAATGAATGCATATAAAAAACTTTTTATAAATAATTTCTTGCTCTTATATTACTTTTACACTTTTTAGGAACCTTCTTTGTGTTGCATTTATGGTTCTTTCTTTACGTTTTTTCTATATTAGTGTAAAAAATTGAATGGAAGGATTCAGTTTAATTAACTCAATTTGAATGTACGGAAAAAAGTAAAAAAAAAAATGCTTTTACAAACTGAATAACATTATTTTGGGCTAATTAAATCTAAATATCTCTCTTTTAAAAAAATCAACTTTATGTAAGTTGATAGTTTCACCGATTCTAGTATTCTGCCGATATAATAGTTATCGTCATAAGAAACTCCGTAGTACTTTTCAATGGCGTATTATTTTTTAAAGCTTACTGATTCATCGAACGAATAGTGTTGTGCATCCTTTTAAATTAAATTTAATATTGAAAATAAAAATTCGAAGGTTTTTGCAGAATGCATTTTAATTCCAGATATCACCGCAAATGTTTGAGTTTCTAAATGATCATTCTTGCATTTTCTGAAATATATGGCAGCAGCGTTTATTGTCACTGTATCATGTAACATCTTCAAATGTTTTCCAACGAGCAGCCATTACTTCATTTTAATAGGTGGAGATGTATTTTCTAAAAAATAGAGACGTTCTCCTTTGTTAAGACTGTATTTCTATTATCTTAATTCTTAAGCATGGATTCTTGTGTTGAATGCACATTCAGCAAAGTACTCATTTTGCTTTACTGACCTTTTTCTTTTTTAATAATTCTTTAAATTGGAAATATCTTTTTAAAGACCTTTAAAAAAGTATTTTTATAAGTAAATAGAAGGTCTACACTGTAATACTTCTGGTATTTTTCACCCTTTATAGTTTTAATCAATATAGAATGCTCACATATTCAAAATTGTTCAGGAAAATGTACATTAAATTAAATAAGTTTTAAATATTACCAGTCATTTTTGAAACGTTACGTTAGTCACATGAAAACTGTTACGTTAGTCACAGCTCAAATGTTACGTTAGTCACACTAATTATTTTATATTTACTGACACTAAAATAAATATTTTGCACTTTTTAAGTAGATATGACACAGATGTAAGAAAGTAACAAGTGCTGTTTGGTTCAATCATCTGGTTTAGTTTTTAAGCAGAAAATAGTACATTTTCGTGACTAACGTAACGTAATATTTTCAGTGAAATAACCAAACTAATTAAAATACTTATCTTATAATGTATGCAAAAAGAACAGTCAATTATATTGGGCCAACATCTAATCATTTAGAATAAATATAGTTCTTTTAAAAATCTGCAAAAATTTTTACATTACACAAGAAAACGTAGTAGCATGTTTTTTGCACATGCTAAGTCTTTTCTACAACCTTGCACGTTTACAGCCATGAGAAAAACACCGAATGAAAATTTTGCAAACTGTTACTGGATTTATGTATTAGAAAGTATGCTGAATGAAATGATAGGTCACAATTAAAGGCTTTGTGGAAAAAAAATTTCTGAGGTTGAGGTTGACATTTCTGTGGAATGACCCAGCAGTAGTTTAGTCTCTCGGATATGCTTACATATACGCTACAAGTTATCGTTCAATCTCTTCACAGCACTATTTATGGCGACTTTTATTGCAATAACAGAGTGCAGCGCCATCTGTTGGAACTTTTTAAAACTAATTTACGAGTTCCTGTATATGATTTTTATAGGTTTCACAATAAATATACCGTTTATTTTATTCCAATATCGTCCTTTGTTTTCGAGATATTTAACTTTGAAACCAGGGAGTCCTTTGCTAGACACCCTGTATCTACTGTCTAACCACGGATTGTATGGAAAGGCAAACATCCGGTTTACACGCGGAAATGGAAGCATCCATTAGTTTTCAGGGATGTCAGCTTTTGCAGATGTATGTTAGCCTCTAAATTAAGCAGAGGTCTCATTCAAATGAGCGGAATACGCGCATAAAATTTTTATTTTTCCCCTCATTCAGATGGAATCGCCTTAACTGGATGTTTGCCAATTCCATACAATCCGTGGTTAAGCAGTAACCACTTGAGAAACTAAACCATTTCGAGCTACTTACATTCACTTAGAGTCCGTGAGATGACTGGATTCGTTCGTGGTCCACACTGCTGCAGATGGCAGGCCAATACGCTGACTGCATGGGTAGTATAGGGAGCCAAATGCTGAAACGTGAAGTGAAGTTCGGATATGTTTCTTTCGGTGTCGTCGAGAAAGACCGTGTAAAGATCGATTGGTCCATACGGGGGCGTCCATTCCGCCAGCAGAGAGGAGCTGGTAGGGCTTTTGACAGTCAGATCTTCCGGAGCTGAAATTCATATTCAATTCGTCACTTTGCTTTATTTTGTTTTTCAATGTGCAATTTGATTTGTTTTTTCAATCTTTGAACTTTCAAAGCAATTCAGGTTTTATAAAGGGTTGTTTCTTAGAGGCAGAGAACTTGAAATGGAAATAGAACACAAAAAAAGTCATTAATGTTTTTGTAATTTGCTTTAATTTGAAAGATAATATTATGGCATTATTTTTTGAATATGCATGTGGCCACCGCGACTGGCGCAAGTATGGCGTTACCTGGAGGTCCAGTTTTCGCGCACCTTTCGGGGTAGATCTACGGTGGCAATAATGCCCCGAATATTGACTTCCAAGTGCTGCGTTGTTCCTGGATTATGAGCGCAGACAAGGGACTTCCCATATCCCCGAAGGAAATAATCCAATGACGTCAAATCGCAAGGTGCGACTTATGGGCCGGTGGAATCATTGGTCCATGTATCTTCAGAAATGATGAAGGTCAGAACGTTACAGTCATGGACTGATACAAGGGAGGAGCGATGGGGGCGGTCGGCCCTCCCTTGAGGAGCTCTACAGGCAATTTTTCGATATTAAAGTTCCAAAACTATTTTTTAGTGAATTTGAAAAAAAATTAAGGGAACTCTTAACCGGAAAACTTTTGGAATATCTCAAATTTGAGGTCTTAATAACGCGATTTTAAACCATCTTTGGTAATGTTAGAGGAAGGAATGACGTTCAAGATCTTCCCTCTGCTAATTTTTCAAAACTGATGTTCCAGAAATACAATTTTAAACGATATTGGATTATGTTAAGGGAGAGGGTTCGGGGACTTAAATTTTTCCAAAGTTGAAGTTCTAAAAACGCAATTTCGCCCCTCCCTTGAAGGATTCCTGGATCCGTCCTTGTTACAGTCAACAGTAAGTGTTACCGATACATGACTACTAACATTCTCATGCTCGATGGCAAAGAACAAATGCTGCAGACATGTGGTTTCAGCAGGACACAGCGCCACATGCCACATAGCGCTCGAGGGAATTAATTTGCTGAAAGTTACATAAGGCGAAAGAATAATATTCCGAAATGGATCCATTAACTGGCCACCTCATTTCTGAGATTTGGCGCCTTTGGATTATATCCTATGGGGATTGGTGAAGTCCCTTACCTTCTCTGATCAACCAGGAACAATGCAGCACTTCGCGCATGTCCAAAATCATATTCAATCATACAACCACGAATTTGTTTTTAATTCAGAGATAGGCTGTGGGGGTTTTGAGATTTTGCGGGCTTAGTTTACCTTTAAAATACTTAAAAGTAATTCATACTGTTGAATCCCGTTGCGGTGAAGCTCAAGGGACCACAATTTGTGTTCGCAGTAACGGGAATTTCATTGTAATGGAATTCAAGCAAAATGACAATTTAAACGGCACAGAACATTCATTTCGCTGTAACGGATATTTCATTAAAATGGTATTCAGTGTAATGAGATTTTGCTGTATCAGATCACATTTATTTATTAATTTATTTATAATATTCTAGAGGACAGGACAAAATTTGTTGGAAGCGCAGGATATAGAGCGCAGGCAATAGGTTAAAGGCCCCTGATCTAAAACCACAAAAATGACTGTCTTATTTTGCTTTTCACTATGTAGTAACGCATTGTGATTACATTATCATACAAAAATATGCCCTCCCATAATGCTTCCAATAAAAATCCTCGACATCCATATGTAACTATACTCATCTGTTGGCCACTGCAGCATGCCTTCATAAAAGACTTTACAAAGCTCCAGAAGTCTTGAAAAAGGTCTTATCTCGGTGACAAAAGACCTTTTAGAAATTTTGGCAGAAAGACGTGGGTTTTTTCACGAAGATGGAAACCAGATATTTCTCGCCACCCTGAACCGGGCGGTAATCAGGGTGGTAATTTTTTCGCACAAAAAATATAGATCTACATGTGCAGATGAAAAAAACCCAGAGAACGTCAATTTTTAAAAAACCTCATGATAGGCCCTTTTGAAATTAGATATTTCACTATATTTTTTCAGGAGAAAAAGAAAGTTATCTTTCAATCTGAGACCATCATGATTTTTTTCTCCGTGCACATGCTTGATGACATGCCATCATTTATCAAATACTTAACCATCAGTTCTGCGAAGACAGAAATTTTACCTCCAGGTGTCGTCCAAACGGTTTCTTCATCCGTCCAGTTGCCTTCTGCGCAGTTCAAGATGATGATGACGTCATATTGACTATTGGGACACAAGGGAATTGTGTCATCGAACCTTAGCTGCAAACTTGAAGATGACACCGTCTTTTCGCCGGACACCAGGCACTTGACAGCAGGATAATTCGCGGCTGTCACGTGAACTTCAACATTGGCGTCGAGTCCAGAATCTTCCCATTGGACAACTAGATCTGCTGTTACTGACCATATCGCGCTGCAATTCGTCGAATTCTGAAACAAAAATGAAGTTAAAAAATGTTCTATTAGGTGAAGTAGTACAAAATAATCAAAATAATACAATTCAACTAATGCATTTTAATCTGTTGAGGTTCTCGGCAACAAACATGAAGTTTTAACATAACTTTCTACAGTTCTTCTTGGCTTTTCGTTCCGATAGAGCCTTTGCCTTTTGCGTTTCAGATTGTATAATAGACTAGGGCAGGGCTGGATTTAGGGGAGGGCAGATGGGGCTACTGCCCCGAGGTCTCCACAACAAAGGAGCCCCACAATAAAATTTTTACAAGATATTCTTTCACGGATTAGCAAATTTTACGTTTTTTCTCCCCTATAAATTATAATAATAATAATGTAAAAAAATAAATAGCAGTAACTTCAGGATGTATTTATTATTAAAGTGCTGATCGAAAATATCGGATATATATATATATATATATATATATATATATATATATATATATATATATATATATATATATATATATATATATATATATATATATATATATCAAAATATTCGGATATACATCAAAGTATCGAATATTTTCGAAAATATGATGATCTTTTCGAACCCTGATTAGGGGCCTCCACCCCTTCGTTGTTTCGGGGCCTCCACACTTCCAAATCCGGCACTGGACTAGGGGGTTCCGCCCCCTGCTTGTTTCGCTAGTGACCCCCGTTCGCTACCTGCAGCGGGTGACAAATCATGATTTTAATTCTTTTCAGTGTATCAGGACAACCTCAGGACTAGATGTCCGGCCCTATAAAGTTTAGAGGGTTGAAAAAGAGGCGGAATCGCTTTCCCTGGATGTACTGTATCCAGCGGTACTAGTATTGACCCAAGGTACATAGAAGTAGAACCCCTATAACTGGAGAGGCCGACGCATCCGCCATTTTGGAGCAAGCGTACAACAGGGAAAGCTGCCTTTATTGGCAATCCTTCGCCAAACAGGGAACGAGAGAGTCGGAGGGCGAAGGTGAACATTGGCGAAATTTTGGAAACAGTTGGCGTCATTTCCAAGCTGCCAGTCACTTCGCGGGCTATTAATTATCCATTTCTTTTTTCTTTCTGCATCTGCTGGAAATCTGAAGAGCTGAAATCCTTTTTTGGAGCTGTTTGCACAATGAACAGCCCATTTGACTCAATTTAACACATGCTAAAGAAATGTAAATATCAGTAGCAATGCGATCGCAAGGAAGCATTGGATCAAGTTTGCTCCAAAATGGCGGATGCATCGGCTCCTCCACTATAGGGGCCTTACCCTGTCCCTTAACGAGTTCTTGGAACTATGACGTAGCTTGGTCCCCTTCTCCTGGTTTCTTGGGCTTGGATATGAGATAGCACACAGGTTTTAATAGTCTAGATTAAATATAAAATCTCATCGAAGATGCATTTATATCAGCTTAAAGTCAAAAAAAGAACATTACTTTCCAGTCGTCTTATTATTTAGGATGAACATTAACAGTCAAATCATACAGTAATTTCCAGAAAAACGAGAACTCACGCTTCCAATAACTGGAAGTCCAGACAGTCAAAAGGGCTTTAAAAAACCTTCAAAGCCTCCGAAAAGCTGTCAAGACACTTCAGAAACAAGTATTTTGAAATAACAGCAATTGAAAAGCAATTTTGAGGATTTGAATCATCTGTTAGGGTTTGTTCTGACTTATAATAGAGATAGTGAACCTCAAGCCTTATCTTCATAGAAAAGAACACAATCAGTTCACACGAGACAAGACGATAACAGTTGTCATTTATTTCAGTGATTTTCGTGCAGATTGTACTTTCATCCTAAACAATAAACATATGTAGAAGAAAGACTTCCTGTATGCTGATACGGTAGTTAATTGTTTGGCTGCGTTAGTGCTGTTTGCAGAACATAAACAAGCGATTTTTACTTTTTAAATGTTCTCTATATTTACAGAGAGGCTACCTATTTAACAGATAGTAAGTATTATCCATAACATAACAAAATGAATTCAGCACAAATTGTTGCGCTGATCATGGAATAAAGGTGTAAAGTGATAAAAACGAAGTAATTAATGCTTTAGCGCATCAATCCAGGTGAAATGACGAGCAATAAAGACAAAAAAATGAAAGTAAGACTAAAAGTAACAAAGACAAAAGCCAGATGAAACAATTTGGATGAAATGACGACGAACGGCGGCAGAAGTTGAGATGACCAGCAGTGAAGGAGAAGACAGACGTACATGGATAGTAGGTAAAGTTAGACTTTACCTTATAGGAAATCAGTTATGTTTCAGTGAAACAACTGAAGTGACAAGCAGTAAAGAAAAGGGGGGGGGGGGGGACAAATATAAATAAATAAAATAGAATTTTTTTTAAAATACTAAGCACTTTTCGTAATGCACTCAAAATGACAAACTAAATTGTCCTTTCTGACCCAGAAAGTTAAGTATTCCTGTAGTTTTCAATTATTCCAAGAAAAAGACTTCTCAAACAAAGAAAAGTGCGGCTCAAGTCATGTAGAGAATGTTTTATCATTATCTAGTTTTCAATCATAAATTTGAGTGTTGAAATATGCACATTTTTCTTAATGGGAAAGTTTGGTTTAAAGTGATTTGAGCGCACTTTTCTTCGTTTGAGAAGTCTTTTTCTTGGAATAATTGAAAACTACAGGAATACTTAAATTGTCCTTTCTGACCCAGAAAAGTTATTTTGTCATTTTGAGTGCAGTATGAAAAGTGCTTTGTATTTTTTTAAAAAATCTGTTATTCTAAAGTTTTTTGTTTTCAAACAAAATTTTTATGTCCAGAGAAGCCTTGATTTAAAATTTTTATTATGATTACTATTAACATTACTGTCGCAAGACAACAAAATTTGTAACATTGGGTTTTATATTTAAACATTTAATTGAGAAATTAAATGAAATTTGCTGTTTTCCATCCTAACCGTAACAATAATTTTGCTTTAGAATTTTAATTTTTTCAGCTTTAAGTTGTACCTTTTGATTAAGGAAATCATTTAGGGAAATTCCGAAGTCTCTAAGTGGTCTAGTTGCTGAGATATAAGCAAAACCAGGCCTCAGATTACTCCGTTACAATCAGGCCAAGTATAATAAAAGTGCTTAATAAAAACACAACAAAAAGAGAGATTATTAGCAAGAGTAGTAAAAGTAAAATCATGGACAGCAAAGGTAAAGTAAGTCATATCGGCATAATCACCAATACTTAAGAGAAACAACTTGGAAAACATTTGATGATTAATTTTACAAAATTTATAAAGTACTAGCTGCGTCGCCCGGCTTTGCACGGTCCACCTCGAAAATAAAAGTTATGTCAAGTGACGCGAGTTTAACACTCAGGCTTGAACCAAAAAAAAAGTCAGTGAAATTTTGCGGCAGATTGCGGAAAACCCCCAAAAAGTAAACATTTTAAATCCCCTGACTACAGGAAAAGCCTCAAAACAAAAACAGGAATTTTACCTGTTCATATTCGAGAAAAAAAAATGGCAACAGATCTTTCATCTCAATGATTTTCTTCACGCTATACATTGTAATAAAAGCGTTGTTGCGGAAAGTTGAGATGAAGCACTGAATAATAATTTGAATGGAGGAAAGCCTTCGAAAAATAGGGATTTGATTTTGAAATCTAAGAGTCATAATTAATAGTTTTTAATTGATATCTCCGCTAATTATCATCGGAGGATTATGTTAAATAGCCAAACATGAAGACGGGAAGATGACGAACCCATCGATACCTGGTTCGATGGTCAGTTCACTGTCGTTCTGGAGAAGAAGCTTGGACATACATAGATACACTCGGTTTTTAATTATATAAGAGATTAAGGTATGAATGATAAAATAAAACTAGTATGTTGTGGCCATCACGAAACTTTCTTCTATATTTTTCTTTTCTTTTTTTTTTCTGATCCCTCCCCATGCTTGACGAGGAAGCAATATTCCCAACAAAAACAAAATGACACATGCAAAAACTTGACGACCATCCCAATGTCTGAATTATTGCAAAAGCAAAGCAAAGAGCGAAAATTGAAAGTTATTTTAAAAGCCTTGCTTGAATGAATTACAAATATTTTATTTGTTAACAAACATAAGATGGCAACAGTTCAAAATTTTAAATCATTGAGATAATGTTTCCTATCATTTCCATACAATTAAAATCACGAGAAATACGCAGACGACAATCTATTACGATTTATCTTTCTTATTGTTGCATTAATAAAAATATTTTTATTCGCAAAAAAAAAAAAAAAAAAAAAAAAAATCAACACCTCTTAGAGCGATCGGCGTCAAAATAGAACCAAAGCCTGTTTACATATGGATTCACATATATTCCAAATTTCAACCAGAACGTAGCATTACTTCTTGAGATAGGGCACTCAAAATGGAAAAAAAGAACGGGTGATTGCGCTACCCCCCTTTTAGCTGTTGACACAAAAATAAAATCAGTTCTTATACCCACTAAGGGCTACTTGCCGATAAATTTTTCTTTCATTCCGTTCATTATTTCTTGAGATACAGCATTCACAATTGACGACAAAAACCGTTCTACAGCTCAACCCCCGTTTGAGTTATTGACACCAAAATTGAATCAGCACCTGTTCCTGTTAATACCAACATATGGACCAAATTTTGTTTGATTCCGCCAGTAACTTCCTGAGGAATAGCAAGCACGCGTAACTCAAAAAACGTCCCATTGCTCCACCCCCCTTGGAGGAATTCGCGCCAAAAACTAATGGGCACAAGTTCACATAGGGGCACATATGTGTACTAAATTTCGTTCGATTTCATGCGGTAGTTTTTGTTGTAGAGCGGCCACAAAAAAAACTGGTCACACACAGACGTGACACACATACATACACACACACACACACACACACACACATACATACATACACACACACACACAGACAGACAGACATTTTCCAAAAATGGTCGAAATGGACTCAGCACACCTCAAAACGTTCGAATCCGTCAAAATTCGAAATTCGAAAATTTGCACGAATCCAATACTTTCTTCTATATATTAGATATAGAAGAAAGTAAAAAAGACATATTCACATTAAAGGAGAAAACACCACGGACAACAATTCCATCAATGAAATTGCGAATAATAAAGCGAAACATGTTAGAGTGAAAGTATAAAATGACCGAGACTGAGACCAGACAGACGAAACCGACTACTGAAAACGAAACATGAAAAATCACGCAAAAGCAAAAAAAAAAAGTGCAGGTAAAGTCATGAACAGCAAATGGTGGTGGTTCTAAAATAAGTTTTATCTCGCTAAGATCGAGGTAATCGAAAGGTGTTTGCTGAATCAACCGACTTCGTTACTCAACAGAGCAAAAAGCATTCATTGAAGCCAACTGAACGCTTTACAAGCTTATATCGCATTTCTTTCGAGCTCGTTATTTTGCTCAAATAATCACAATTTTACTCCACTCCCACAAACTGATATATATAATAGCGAATTCACTGATCCAGTAACGCTTTGACGTCATCAACAATAAAACTCGCGCCACAGCATTATAGCTTGATTATATTTTTTTTTTGGTAATGCAGGGAAATGCTTTATTTTGACAAGGTGGAACTGAATCTGGTAAGTGAACTGTTTTACTGTTAAGACTGCCATTTTAGGCGAATGAAGAAACGGAAAAGTGGTCAACAATGAACACTATCCAATGGAGTTTAGGGTTCATCCACTGGAGTTAGGGATAAAATTTCAACTATCAAAACATCAAGCAGACAATAGCTCCGTTGAAATGAACTAATAGAAGCAATTTTCACTTGCTATTTGAATTCCATTGGCGCATGGAATTCATAATTTATTATCTTCACTCACTTATCTTTTTGAACAACTAAATTAAAAATTGTTATAATGACATATGGGAGTTCAAAACTTCTCTGCAAAATACTGTTGTTTGATGCATTGAAAATAATAAAGTGACAAAAGGGAAATACTTTCTAAAGATGGTAGAGAGAGAATGTAAAGGATGGTCAAACATTTTTTTATTTTAATCTGGAGTAACATGATAAGTCATCAGGAAATGACAATCCATTCTTTGCTGTTTTTGATCATCCACAAGCCATGGGTTTTGATAATATCAGAGTCATTTGAAATGTTTGAAGGCAAAACAATCAGAATAATGCAGGGACGGAACCCCCTAGTCTATTGTACAACCAGATTGCAATTCATAAGAAACATTCAACAATAATATTATAACTGGTGGCGTAGCCGGGATTTCATTTTCGAAGCGGATCCAATTTATATACAGGGTGTTCCGTTTTAACCTGCAAGACATTTATTTTCGCAACCGTTAGTCCTAGATATATACATCCAATTGTAAAAATGTTCAAAATCAGATAAAGAGTTAAGATACTGAACGTTTGAAGCAAAAAAAAAAAAAAAAAATGAGTCAAAAAATACAAAATTTAACTTTTTATATGGACTCTAGGGCCCCTAACTAATATTTAGAGAAATACTCTCCATTATAAACTATTACTGACACAAAAAGCTTGACATTTATGCGACCGAAACTCAAGGAGATATTCGATTTTGAAGTTTTAAGGGACCATGCAGAAGATGATATTGGAACTTATCACCTTTTCAGAAGAATGACAGGTTGTCGAAGTAAAAAAAAAAAAAAAAAAAGTATATTTTTCATTGCTATTCAAAAATTAATGAGATGTCACGCCACGATACTCAAAAACACACAACAAAACCTCGAAGAATTTGAAAAACCACTTTGTGCACATATATTTTTAAACACTTGGTAACTGCTATATTTTCCCCTAAAAGGTGTTATTGACGGCGAGTGAAAAGTGGTGTAAGTCACAAAACGCTGCGTATCATATCTCAGTGAATATTGGTCGTACTAGTTTCAAACTTTTCGCGTTGGAATTATTTTTCAATGGAGATAATTTCCCTAAATATTAGTTAGGGGAACTAGGGCCCGTATAAAAAGTTACATTTTGTATTTTTTGACTCATTTTTATTTTTACTTCAAACTTTCAACATCTTAACTCTGCATCTGATATGAACATTTTTGCTATTGGAAGTATACGTCTAAGACTAACGGTTGCGAAAATAAAGGTCTTGCAGGTTAAAACGGAACACCCTGTATATAAATTGGATCCGCTTCGAAAATGAAATCCCGGCTACGCCACCAGTTATAATATTATTGTTGAATGTTTCTTATGAATTGCAATCTGGTTGTACAATAGACTAGGGGGTTCCGTCCCTGCATTATTCTGATTGTTTTGCCTTCAAACATTTCAAATGACTCTGATATTATCAAAACCCATGGCTTGTGGATGATCAAAAACAGCAAAGAATGGATTGTCATTTCCTGATGACTTATCATGTTACTCCAGATTAAAATAAAAAAATGTTTGACCATCCTTTACATTCTCTCTCTACCATCTTTAGAAAGTATTTCCCTTTTGTCACTTTATTATTTTCAATGCATCAAACAACAGTATTTTGCAGAGAAGTTTTGAACTCCCATATGTCATTATAACAATTTTTAATTTAGTTGTTCAAAAAGTTTCTGTGTAGTATACGACGATTTATCTCAATCCCCCCCCCCACCTGCATTTAATAATCTCTTCACCTTTATACATAAATTGCTACCTCTGTAAGTGTGTACGTCCGGGGTAATCTTCAAAACTACTGGACCGATTAGAACCATTTTTTCATCATAGATAGCTACATTATCAGGGAGCAACTTAAGCTGTATAACTTACTACTAAAAACTTAGTTAAAAAAAGTTATGATGGAAAACAGTAAATGTCATGTAATTACCCTATTAAATGATTAAATATAAAACCCATTGTTGCGAAAATTCGTTGCCTAACAACAGCAATATTGAAAGTAATCATAATGAAAATTTTGAATCAAGGCTTCTCCAGAGCAAACATGAGTTTAAAAGTCATTAAAACATTTGGAAACTCTACTTTTTGCACACTTAGGGAAACATAGTAGAGAGCTTTTCCTTTTTTCTTTTTTTTCTTTTTGTGTGTGCGTAATATTTTATTCAATAAAGCGCACGATTTTTTTAGTGATCTTTGTTGTTGTTAGTTCTATTTTGGAAATTCTTCAAATTTTTATATGCTTCAATTCGAGTTTTCGTTTCTAAATGAATACTCGTTCGTTATATTTATTGTTATTTTACTTTTATGGATAAGGAAGAAACTCGATTTTTTAATTACGTCAAAGCGGTGTGTTTTGAGTTCTTTCAGTTAAAACAGAAAACTAGAGTAGCGATTGTTTCTCACAATTATTAATGACCCAGGGAACGCCTGGTTTTTTTGCTAGTAGAAAATAAAAGTAAGGTTTGAAAGAAATTCTGGAAGGAAGTCTGTGGCGGACTTGCGGCCAGAAGACCTCATATCACCTACAGCCTTGAAATTTGGTACAAAATTATTTTGAGTCCCGGGGGTTTTATTTTTTTAAAATTTGAATTAGTTTTTTTGTAATGAATTTTTTAACCTCAAATTTCGCGTGAATTGCCTATTATTGCCAATAAAGGGATGAAAATACGGACGATTAAATACGGAAAGAGTTACTTGCGTTTTTAGCTCAAACATTTTTAAGCTTAGCTAAAATTTAGGCACTACTTTCTTCATTAAATCTGTCAGTGAAAAATGAAGGCACTGTCCCACAATTTTCTTTTTGACAACACTGAAAATTGCGGCTTTTTTTACTCCAGATCTAACTTGACCTATGGTCGAAAAACTAAGCTTTTATCTCCAAAGAAAAAAAAGTTACAAGCCGTTAAAAAATAAGTTCGAATAATTTGATCTCCATTAAAATTACTGATGTTTTATTTGGCGTTGCCATAGTTACGTCTTTTCGATTCGTTTTCGTAACGCTCTTGACGTCACCAACAATGAAACTTGTGGCACGACATAATTTGAAAATATTTTTGTTTTTTTGGTAACGTATGACATGCAGGGAAATGCTTTATTTTGACAAGGCAGAAATGGATCCGGTATTTTAACTGTTTTACGAGTAAGACAGTAATTGTAGCGGAATGAAGAATCGAAAAAGTGGTCAATAATGAACGCTATCTACTGGAGTTTAGGGTTAATCCACTGGAGTCAAAATAAATTTTCAACCGTCAAAATATCACCTTACAGGTAATGGCTTCGTTCAAACGTAGAAGCAATTTTCACGCGTCATACCTTGACGGGCGATTTTCTAGTTGAAAAATAATTAAAAAAAAACTGTTGTATCTCGATTATTGTCCGAATCCGAGCTAAAATAATAAACGAGCTGATGTGTGCATCACATGACTTCCTTTTACTCCAATTTAATGTCATTTTCTCATTATTGGCAGTTTTAATGTGATTCAATAGTTTACTCTCTAAATATCACCAACAGTGGCTAAATTAAAATCAAATTTAAAAAAAAAAATCACCAAACTTTTCGCCAAGTTGGCGAAAAAACTTGGCAACCAAAATACTGGCGATATATCGCCAAGTGTCCACCAAATTATAACACCACTTCAGTTTACATCGAAATTAACAATGATTTAACCCCAAAAAGGGGCAAAAGACCCCTACAGAAACACCCAAATGCAGCCATAAGGGGAGGTGCACAGCTAGACCTCACTAGGAGTCTACGTACCAAATTTTAACTTTCTAGGACATACCGTTCTTGAGTTATGCGACATACATACGCACATACATACATTCGTACATACGGACGTCACGAGAAAACTCGTTGTAATTAACTCGGGGATCGTCAATATGGATATTTCGCGTGTCTATAGGTTCTTAGGCACTTATCCACGTGTGGTCCGGGTTGAAAAAAAACTCAACATCCATTCGGGGGTGAGTAAAATGGAAATTAAGGTCGATTTTTGAGTGAAATTTTTTTCGGGAATACAAACTTCTTTTTTTGTAAAAGGAAGTAAAAAGCAAAACAATGAAGGGATCAATTTCAACAAACTAATTTTAAGTGACATTCCATTGTTTATTATTATTATTTTTTTATAAATGGCAAACAATTATCGCAGCACCATTCCCATCAATAATACTACAACATTTAACACACGATTATATTCGCGAATTGGTAAACAGTACTAAGATAAAGTTATCATTGCCGTGTTAAGATAACGGAAACAAATACCTACACTGATTCAAATGCTCTATTTTCATGACGTAAAACATTGTTCAGAACAAATAAATTCAGCAAAATCTACGAATTATTTTTGACACTCTCTATGCTTAAGGTTACTCGTAAAATTTTGAAATTTTGTTTTTATTGTTTAGGCCTGAGCTGGTAAAGTTTTGAATTAGACTTCTGCTTTTCTGCAGGTATGGAATAAGATTAATTTTTAAAAGATGTGTAATACTTCACTTAAAGAGTGAACATTTGTTCATGCACTTCAAGTATCAGTTATCCTAAAGCAAACTAGTATGTTGTGGCCATCACGAAACTTTCTTCTACATATATATATTTTTTTCTGACCCCTCCCCATGCTTGACGAAGAAGCAATATTCCCAACAAAAACAAAATTACACATGCAAAAACTTGACGACCATCCCAATGTCTGAATTATTGCAAAAACAAAACAAAGAGCGAAAATTGAAAGTTATTTTAAAAGCCTTGCTTGAATTAATTACAAATATTTTATTTGTTAACAAACATAAGATGGCAACAGTTAAACATTTTAAATCATTGAGATACATAGACCATAGACTAATAATAAGAATAGACCGAGCTTTCTCATTCTTGCTGATGAAGAAAATTGGTTCATAGATGTATCATGTGACTGGTGGAAGGGCTTGGCGAAGACTTTGGCAGCATGGTTGCTAGATGGCAGCATTATCTATAGTTTGGCACTCGACATGTATTTTAAGACAATGTATTTTCATTAAAAAAAACTTCCAGGTGAAGAGATTGAACTGTTTTTCTTTTAGTTATGCATTATTTTGACATTAGTAATAGTTTTTGATCAGTTTTCGGTAACTTTTATTTCATTTGGAGCTGTGTCAGCGTTGGCGTGAACGAAATGGCGTAAACGTTTTGCGTTAACGCAAAAATGTACTAATCGGTATCTTAAATTGAAACTGTAGGTAAAAATCTTACTGTTTGCTGATTCTTCTTGGTCGCTTGCATCTTTTATTGCTTAGAGAGTTATTGAAATTGACTAAAGAAAATGCACAATACTATCTAAACGAAAAACTCACCATATTAACAAAATATTTACAACTTAGAATAACAAATTTACAAATCGGACTCCATAAAAGATCATTCTTCCGTGTTCCATCAATTCTATTTATTTTATTTCGCGCTGGCGTGGATCGTCTGCTACGATTAACGCCCGCTGTTGCTAGGATATCCACCAGTCACATGGTTTGGTTTATGAGCAGCAAAAGGGTTGCCATAGCTCGGTTTACTCTTATTATTAGTCTATGGAAATATTATCTCAACATAGACTAATAATAAGAGTAGACCGAGCTATGGCAAACCTTTTGCTGCTCATAAACCAAACCATGTGACTGGTGGATATTCTAGCAACAGCGGGCGTTGATCGAAGCAGACGATCAACGCACGCGAGAAATAAAATAAATTAAAAAAAAAAAAAAAATAATTTGAATATTGACATCTTGAATTAAAATTATGTTTTTCGCAATCACGAGTGTGTGTATGTAGGCGTGTGTGTTTGTGTGTGCGGGTTATGTGTATGTGTGTGTATGAATGTGTGTGGGGGGTATGTGTATGTGTGTGTAGGCATATGTGTTTGTGTCTGTGTGCATGCATGAATGTGTGGGTAGTTGTGTATGTGTGTGTGTATGTGTGCGTGTCTGTATGTATGCGTGTGTGTAAGTGTTTGTATGTGTGTATGTATTTTTGTGTGTATGTGTTTGTGTGTGTATGTATGTATGCGCGTGTGTGTAGGACATGGATGCAACCTGGAGACGGCTTTCGCTAGAGGAGCAGCATCGTGAGGAGCCAGCCGGTCCACGGTGATGGTGCGGAGGGTGGCGGTGGGAAAAATCAGCGTAACGCCAAAAACAGTCAAATGAGAACAATAAGCAATCGTGATTGCTCAAAAATTGAAAGAACACGGAAGAATGATCTTTTATGGAGTCTGATTTGTAAATTTGTTATTCTAAGTTGTAAATATTTTGTTAATATAGTGAGCTTTTCGTTTAGATAGTATTGTGCATTTTCCTTGTTCAATTTTAATAACTCTCTTAGCAATTGAAGATGCAAGCGCCCAAAAAGAATCGGCAAACGGTAAGATTTTTACCAACAATTTCAATTTAAGATATCGATTAGTACATTTTTGCGTTAACGCAAAACGTTTACGCCATTATGTTTAGGCCAACGCTGACGTAGTAGTTCAGAATGAAATAAAAGTTACTGAAAACTGCGATCAAAAACTAATTACTAATGTCAAAATAACAGTTCAATCATCTCTGCTCCTGGAAAAAAAAATTATAATAAAAATACATTACGTCTTAAAATACATGCCGAGTGCCAAACTATAGATAATCCTGCCATCTGGCAACCATGCCGCTAAAGTTTTCGCCGAGCCTTCCACCAGTCACATGATGTATCCATGAACCAATTTTTTCATCAGCAAGTCTGGGGAAGCTCGGTCTACTCTTATTATTAGTCTATGAATATTTCCGATCATTTCCATACAATTAAAATCACGAGAAATACGCAGACGACAATCTATTACACACATACACACACACATACATACACACACACACAGACAGACAGACATTTTCCAAAAATGGTCGAAATGGACTCAGCACACCTCAAAACGTTCGAATCCGTCAAAATTCGAAATTCGAAAATTTGCACGAATCCAATACTTTCTTCTATATATTAGATATAGAAGAAAGTAAAAACACCATCAAACCTACATTTTTGATTTCAGTATCTATGAGTTTTTTTACATTCATTAAGGTAGGTTATGTCTCCCTAAGTATTGGGTAATCTAGGGACACTTGACCCATTTGCAGATGTGTGGATTTCTTTTTTTTTTTTTTGTGCCATTTCTACTTAGACTGATGGTATTATTTTTGGTCATAATAATGTGTAAAATAGCAAACTATATATATATATATATATATATATATATATATATATATATATATATATATATATATATATATATATATATATATATATATATATATATATATATATATATATTATTTCGTTCTAACTACAAAAAAAAAAAAAAAAATTGGGTCAAGTCTCCCTAGTTTTCCCCAATGACACTTCGTAACGGGGAATTACGTTTTACATTTGACATTAGGTGTGGTATCGAATGCTTGTTTCGGAAGCTCTTATCCATCCATACTGAATTCTTATGACAGCCCCCCCTCCCATGGCCTTTATTTATTGAGCAATCACGATTGCTAATTGTTTTCATTTAACTGTTGAATGATGTCTTTTGATTTTCCCCCCGCCTCTCTCTGCAGCATCAATCGTCGACCGGCCCTTCCCGATGCTGCTCCTCTCGCGAGCACCGTCTCCAGGTTGCATCCATATCCTGCACACGCACGCACACAAACACACACACGCCTACATACACACACACACATACCTACATACATACACACACGCCTACTCACGCGACTACATACAAACACGCCTACATACACGCACACGCCTACATACACACACACATGCCCACATACATACACACACGCCTACTCACGCGACTACATACAAACACGCCTACATACACGCACACACACGAGCGCATACATACACGCACGCATACATACACACACACGTGTGCCTACACAAACACACATACGCTCGTGATTGTGAAAAACATAATTTGAATTCAAGATGCCAAAAATTCAAATTAATATTTCCTTTTTTTTTGAGCAATCACGATTGCTTATTGTTCTCATTTGACTGTTTTTGGTGTCCGTGCCTTTTTCAACTTGGACCAGAAGCCTATGCAGCACCACCGCCCACCGTCCTCTGCTGGCGGCGCGGCGCGGCGCGGCTGCTCTGGTTTTGAGCTATCCTATCTCCTGGTCGGAGGCCTCCATATCCTACACACACGCAAGTTCACACACACACACACACCACTTCACACACTTACGCTCACACACGCCTACGTGCATACACACAGGTCTACGCACGCACACAACTATGCACACGTAACCGCCCAGGAGGAGAGGAAGGCTTGGGGAGGGGGGACAGGAGCCGTTTCTAGAAACTATAACTCCAATGAGTAGGGTCCTGTCTCAGTTCGTGATTGCGAAACACATAATTTAAATTCAAAATTTCAGAATTCAAATTAATTTTTTATTTATTTATTTATTCTTTGTCATTAGCGAGTATCCAAAACCAGGGTGTTTGTGGTGATCCGAAATTTTTGAAATTTTTGAAAATTATGGGTTTTTGTTTTCGACAGTTTGGGCTAACACCACATTTTAAACCTGATAAATTATGCACAAAAAAAAAAAACTTGATTTTTTTTTGCAATGGTTTCTGTATTTTTCCAATGATTTCTGTGCTTTCTCCAAAAATTTCACTCTGTCTTCAGAAAATTGTACTTGAGTCCACACTCGCCCCTGAAAACGTGCAGTTCAACCTTAAATGTTGACCAGCAGCGTTTTGACGCACAAAATTAGCGGACTACTGCATACACGTGTTTCGAGGTTTCAGGGAACCTCTTTTTCAATGCAAACATAGTGAGCTTTTCGATGAAAAGACATCCAGTAAAAGCAATTGAGTTTTACTTTAATGACCGTTACTTTGTTAATGACTTTTACTGGATGTCTTTTCATCCAAAAGCTTACTAAAGAGAAATCCCGTGACAACGAATACCAGTATAACGACATTTCCGCTACAACGAAATAAAATTTCAGTCCCAATCCAATTTCTAGTACGGGAATTAAATTCCGTTATGGTGAAATTCCCGTTACAGCGAACAAAATTTACGGTCCTTTGAAGCTCGTTGCAACGGAAATTTCACTGTATCTGCATTGAAAAAGAGGTTGCTCGAAACACGTCTATACAGTAATCTGCTAATTTTGTGCGTCAAGATGTTGTTGATTATCATATACTTTTCCGCACAAAGTATTAATTTTTTTCCTTTGCTACAACCTTCTTTATATGATGGACTAACTAGGACCAAACGCAGTCTTTATAAACAAAAATCCGGATTGCCGGGGTAGTAAGGATAATAAGGAAAACAAATCCTGAAATAAGTAGACTAACCGCTCACTACGACCAAAAAAAAATTAATTTGAATTTTGACATCTTGAATTCAAATTATGTTTTTCGCAATCACGTGTTTTTTTGCGTGTGTGCAGGCATGTGTGTGTGTGGGGGGTATGCGTGTATGTAGGCGTGTGTGTTTGTGTCTGTGTGCAGGCATGTGTGTATGTGGGTATGTGTGTGTATGTGTGTGTGTGACTGAGTGTGTGTGTGTGTGAGTGTGCAGGCATGAGTGTGTGGGTATGTATGTGTGCATATGTGTGTATGTGTGTGGGTGGGTGGATGTGAGTGTGAGTGTTTTTGTGTCTGTGTGCAGGCATGAGTGTGTGTGTATGTGTGTGTGTCTGGGTATGTGTGTATGTATGGGTATGTGTGTGTGTGAGTGTGTGTGTATGCGTGTGTGTGTCGGATATGGACGAAACCTGGAGACGGTTTTCGCAAGAGGAGCAGCATCGTGAGGCCGGTCGACGCGACGGTGGTGCTGGTAGAGGGTGCTGGTGGGAAAATAAAATCAGCGTAACGCCAAAAACAGTCAAGTGAGAACAATAAGCAATCGTGATTGCTCAATAAACGTATTTCATAACTCCAACTGGATAGAATTGTCTGCGTAAGGCATTTAAAAATATCAAAACATTTTTTCACAGCATTTCTTAACAGAGTTAGTTCAGTGTTCTGATTCACACGACACACGTGAAACAGTTGAATATATAGTATGGCCACGCAAACGCTTTTTCTTCGATAAAAATAAAATGCGAATGTAATGCGCAATGTCAAAATTATCAATGTTAACATAACTTTTTTAAAGTCCACAAATTCGATCCGGATAATCTGCCGATACGAAGAAACGATGGCAGGATAAACGAGGTTCTACTGTATCAATATATTTAAAATTGTGCAGTGTAAGAACACTAGTGGAACTGGAAAGTCATATCCTAAAGGGTTGTCTTTAAACAAAAAACGAGCTGATGTGTGCATCACATTACTTCCTTTTACTCCAATTTAATGTCATTTCCCCCTTATTCGCTATTTTAATGTGATTCAATTGTTTACTCTCTAAATATCACCAACAGTGGCCAAATTGAAACCAAACTTTAAAAAAAAAAAAAAAAAAAAAAAATTTCGCAAAATTTGTCGCCAAGTTGGCGACAAAAAGACTGGCGATATATCGCCAAGTGTCCGACAAATTATAACATCACTTGACTTTACATGGAAATTAACGATGATTTCCCCCCAAAAAGGGGCAAAAGACCCCTTTAGGAACATCCGAATGCAACCAAAAGGGACGGTGCACAACTAGGTCTACTAGGAGTCCACGTACCAAATTTCAACTTTCTAGGACATACTGGTTTTGAGTTATGCGACATACATACACACACACATACGTACATACAGACGTCACGAGAAATTTCGTTGTAACTAACTCTGGGGTCGTCAAAATGGATATTTCGAGTGTCTGTAGGTTCTTAGTCACTTTTCCACGTCTGGTCGGGTCGAAAAAAAAAAAAAAACTCAACATTCATTCGGGGATGAGAAAAATGGAAATTAAGGCTGATTTTTGAGTGAAAATTTTTTCGCGAATACAATACTTCCTTTTTTGTAAAAGGAAGTAATAGTGGGTCAACGTCGTAATAAATGAAAGCTCCAAATTCCAGATCTGAGCACTTGTTGATCAGATACTGATTACATTACAAACTTTAACGTTAGTTGAGGAAAATGGTATTTATCTTCCTACACAAACAATTAAACGAATTGTTGCGTCACAAAAAGCAAAGGTTTAACGTCATTTAAGGGGAGTCTGCACCCCCTATACCGTCAATGTTAATTTGCACAAATCATGTACCTTTTTCTGAATATCTATTAAAGATACAATTATGAATTTTTTTTCTGTGCCTTAAGTAGACTTCTTTCTCTATACCGAAGTAAAATTTTACAGAAAGAAAGCTTAGTTTTTTTTTTTTTTTTTTGAAAAAATTCTAATGCGTACGTCAGTGTATTTTTTTTTTTTTTTCAAAAAATGCCATTCTGCATCACGAATTTAGCTCTATAAAAAATATTTTTGCAATATGAGAAAAAATTTACTTCAGTATATGCAATAACATGTATGGAATAGGTGGTAAAATTTTCAAAGCCTAACACAATTTAGTTTCTAAGAAAAAGGAACATTTAGTTTCAAAAATACCATTTCGAGATATTGCAATTTAAAGGAGAAAATCATACCTCATCATAATATGTTTACTTTTTTTTAAAGCTTATTTTAACGTACTTCTAATATGAGCACGATCAAGAAGTTTGTATCATTAAAAAGATATTGAAATAGAGTTTCAAAATATATAAAAATAAAAAAAAAATCGACTTTTTGAAAGTATTTAAGGTACTGACTCCCCTTAAAAAGAAAAAAGAAAACAAGCGGTTGGCATCAAGTAAAAATAAAGAGTTGAATACGTAATTCCAGACTTGAGCCCTTATTGATAATAATTAAGTCAAATTCTCTAATGTTAGTTGAAGAAAATAATGATTATCATTGTACACAATTTTAAAAAATTAAGTAGGAACATAAGATCATAGAGGGTACTCGATACCGAACTTGTACCGTCATTAGAAAGGGATACATTTTGATTTCCCAAACATAAAATCACATCATTTTATGCCAGTACATTCAGAACGAATATGAATAATATACAACAATGTCAAACATTTACATTATCTTATAGTGTACGTTTTCCTTCATTCGCCAAAATATCAAAGCACGATTTACGAAAATATAAGGTAAATACATAGGGTTGATAACTACTTGAGCAATTTTGCTCACGCCAATTTTTCAACAAAATCTTAAAATAGTACCGTCAAGAGGGGTAATGTTACTTTATGAGCGCAGGGCTTAGATTGTGCGAAAAAGATTGTGGCGTAACTATAAGAAGTGAGATGCTGTTTTTATGACATGTGCTGCACTCTGCTTCATCTTTCGCGTAACGTAATTTAACCTCTTTGTATTGGCATTACACATATGTTATGGTACAAATGCACCCTATTCAACAGTAATGAATAACAGTATACCTATATCTTCAACCGACTGAATGTTAAGTTAAATTGTACCCTCCTCTTTAAGGAAAAACAATACCAAAACATAATTTACGCAAAGTTAAAGCCGGAAACATAGGACAGAATGTTTTTTCTCGGGTGGCGAGCCGAAAACTATCTTTATACATAGCACTCTCAGATTTCAAACAAAAATAATCAGTCAAGTCCACAAAATACATTTGACGACATTTAACCAGCATTTCCAGTTGGCGACTTTTTGATGGAAACCAGTTACACAATTTACGACTTGCAAAGCATCAGTAAAACAACAGGAGTTAAGAATTTAAAAAAAAAAAAAGTTTTTTTTTTTTTTTAAGTGATTTAGTGATTCAGATGTTTAAAGTGATATTAACTTGAGCCTCGAGTTAATGGCTTTTGCTTGCCTGCGGACTACATAAGACTAAGGAATGAATATCTATCTCTTATAATTTCTAAGTATTATTATTATTCTTTAAATGTTAATGTCGTTCTGATTCGAAGTCAAAGCTTGCGACACAGACTAATAACCAGAAGAAAACAAATACATGCAAGCAAATGATATACAAGCGAATTCCTCAACGACACCAATCAATCTACTTACCTGGGAGAAGACTTTTTGGAACGTCAAGAGGATGGTCAGGAAGAATAAGGCGCGCGTTCGCAGCATGGTCGCTGCAATTGTCGTCGACTGTCACCTCCCCCTTTTTTTTGTTATCCGTTCCAAAACAGATAAAGGTGGTCGAGATAAACTTCGAAAAAGAATTCGGCTTCCAGAGCAGCTACTGCAAACCACCGGAAGGAAACATGGCGATAAGAACGCAGAACAGATGACGTTTAGCTCTGCCGTGAACACCAGCAGATGACGAATTCCGGTCAAAGAGTTCTAAGATTGTTCATGTGGTCAAACGAAATGTTTCGTGATGATTCAGTATTAAACTTAGGTGTTCATTAAAAATGTACTCAATTAATGTTACCGTAGTACATTACCCAGGAATGTTTGTTTTTCAGAAATGATTAGTTTTTACCCTGTTCTTCTCAGAAATGGCAGAAAATGAAACATCCTTTCTCGCTTATTCTAAAGCCCAAGTAAGATGAAAAAAATATGGAAATGGCAGAAATTCTAGCCAGCAGAAATCTAAGTGCACATTTAATTAGTTTCCTTTGATTTGATTTCAACGAATATCGCGAATCATAGAAGTTTAAAATCAGTTGCCCTTAAGCACTTCTTGAAATTCAGTATATTCACACTCATTGAAATTGATACAAACAAATATTCTTCAGGAGAATGCCAAGAACAATGATCGAACTTCGTTTTTGTTTGTTTCATTTAATGAATAGTTGTTCTTCACAGAAATGGAAGATTGAAATATACATTCTTTCTCATTAATTCTGAAATACAGCTCTTAAGTAAAGTTATCTAACGACGAAATGGCTAAAATTCTTTGCAGTGAAGTGCTTTCAAAGTGCAGTATTTCCTAGTTTCCTCTAATTTAATTAATAAGTTTGACCTGTTTCTCTGAACCATAGACATTTTAAACCATATGTCCACAATCATTGCAATAAACTTCCACAGATATTCAAAATTAGTCGTAAACTTTTTTCTGTTGAAAAAGATCGATCATCATTTTTGTTTGTTTTCTTGTATTGATTAGACTCTGTGCTTCATAGAAATGGCAGAATTAATCCTCTTTTTGCGCAACTTCTAAGGTGAAATTTCTAACTCCCATGACTTAATTGAAGCGATTAAAATTTCACCGCGTATTGAATGCTCTAAATACTTATAGAACAGCAATGGCCGAAAGAATAGACTAAAATTCCGTTCAAAAACAAATTGTTCAAAATATACATTTTATTATTTGTCTTTGCTTGTAAAATTAAACCGAATTGACGCATTTCTTGAATCTTGGAAGTTTGAAATCAAATACGGGCAAATATTTAAGAATGTAGGGAAACTTATTAAAAAGCACTCGAAACTAATATTGCGTAGTAAAATATCATGAGAAAGTTCGAACTTTTTTCTTTTGTTGTTGTTGTTACGATGGCTAGATTTTCACATCAATGGTAGAATGAAACATTTTTTTTTCTTTCTGAGTATAAAACAAAATTCCTAATTCTCAATCTCAACTAAACACATTCAACGACAATGCTAAAAATCTATCAAATTCAAATTGCTCAATGAATTGCTTTCCTTGCTTTATTCAGACTGTTTGACGATTTTCCTGGATCACTGAAATTTTAAATCAGTTGCTATCCACTATTTCATTAAATACCAAAGAAAATAATAATACAAAGGAACCAATCTTTTTTTCATGACGGCACTTTTTTGGATGACGGAAAAACAGGACTCTTTCTCACTCATTTAACTTTTCCCATCTCAGCAAAAAATAAACATATTCAGAGAAACGCACTTTTTTTCTCATTCAGCTGTTTGATTTATAACATCTACAAACAATCAATATGGCAAAATGAAACGTTTTTCTTGCTCATTCGGTTCCTCGATAACTTGACGACACACAATCAACATGACGAAATGAAGCATTTTTGTTGCACCTTCAGTTCTACAACAGCTTGACGACAAACAATCAATATGGCAAAATGAAACCTTTTTTCTTGTCCATTCAATTCCTCGATAAATTTACGACAAACAATCAACTTGCGAAAAGGAAACGATTTTCTTGCTCATTTAGTTCCTCGATAACTTGATGTCAAACAGTCAACATGAAAACATGAAACATTTTTCTTGCTCATTCAGTTCCTCGATAACTTCACGACACACAATCAACATGACAAAATGAAGCATTTTTCTTGCACCTTCAGTTCCTCAATAACTTGACGACAAACAATCAACATGACAAAATGAAACAATTGTTTTACTCATTGAGTTCCTCAATATACTGACGACAAACAATCAACTTGCGAAAAGGAAACAATTTTCTTGCTCATTTAGTTCCTCGATAACTTGATGTCAAACAATCCACATGAAAAAATGAAACATTTTTCTTGCTCATTCAGTTCCTCGATAACTTGACGGCAGACAATCAACATGCGAAAAGGAAACAGTTTTCTTACTCATTCAGTTCTTCAATAACTTGACTACAAACAATCAACAATGAAAAATGAAACAATTTTCTTGCTCATTCAGTTCTTCAATAACTTGACGACAAACAATCAACATGAAAAAATGAAACAATTATTTTGTTCATATATTTTCTCGATATATTGATGGCTGCAATCAACATGAGAAAACGAAACATTTTTCTTGCTCCTTCAGTTCCTCGATTACTTGACGACAAGCGAACGACATGACAAAATGAAACATTTTCTTACTTTTACATTGCTAATTAAACATTTTAGCTCCTCGATAACTCAACGACAAACAGTCAACATGGCAAAATGAAATTTCAGTTTTCTCTGTCACTCATTCACACAATGTTGACAACAATCAATCAAAATATGCAAAAATATTAGTGTGCATATTTTTCGATGCACACTTTTCTTAGCTTCTTCTAACGTAAATCAAGTTTGAAGCACTCCTTAGTAATGTTAAGAATCACAGTTGTAACAGTTCTTTCAATAGCAAGATAAATGGCAAAAATAAACATGCCCTTAACAAAAGATGAAACTCGAAAAGACAAGACGCCAACACGAACCAATCGATGGGCTCTAAATTTATCGCATTAGATATTTAGAACATAATTCGGAATACACTTTTAAGACGACTTCCTTTCGTTCTCAGATCAGAATAAATATCTCGTTACAATCACGCAAGAAAATGATAAACCCAGCCATGAAAATAATCTCTCTTTCTTTCAAAGATTCCATAAAAGTTCATAACACAATGTAGAAGCTAGAAAATGTTCTGTAAATCACGAATGATATGTCTTTTCTGTAATGGTTTACCGAAATAACTAGGAAAGACCTAAAACTGTACTGAATACTTTTCGGCGGTGATGAACAAACAACGTAATAAAATTAAAAGCTTGTCGGTGGTTCAAATATTTATGAATCACTGACCTACGTCGTTTTTAATAAAAATCAATAAATATTTAGCATAATAGTATTTATAAACCACAAAGAGATCTTTTCTTTTCCGAGTCAAATGACCGAAATAACGCGAAAATTAAAGTTGCAATATTTTGTAGCAATAGTTATGAACAAAACATTTTGCAGAACGGCGTATAAAGTTAGATGGTTATTTACATTAAAACATTTGGGAAGCAGTTAACTGTGGTCCGTCCCAATTTATTTTATACTTTATATGAACTAGAACTTAGTTATTTTTCCAATTTTTCCATCAAGTGGGTGACTTTCTTTACGAGTAGAACTTCGGGTTACGTGATGATTCGCATTCGGCAAATTTTGTCTGATGATTCAGCGAAACTATCATCATTCGGCAAAATTTGGAGTTCCATTCGGTAAAAGTATCATCATTCGGCAAATTTTGTCTGACGATTCAGCGAAATTTTCATCATTCGGTAAAATTTTCGGCAAAGTTATCATCATTCGGCAAAATTTGGAGTTCCATTCGGCAAAATGATCACTATTCGGAGAAATTTGGAGTTCCATTCGGCAAAATGATCACTATTCGGCGAAATTTCGTGTTTCATTCGGCAAATTTCTCATCATTCGGTGAATTTGGGAATTCCATTTGGCAAATTACGAATTTCCGCCCTTCTAAATATTTAAGTTCTGGACGCCCCTGGGTAGCATTTCACCACATCAAATGTCCGTTTTGAAGCTATTTACAGTCGAGGTATGTAGCAAATTAAAGAAAAACTAGAATTTCAACAAAATTTCCATGGAAAGTTATAACAGCGAAATCAGGTCCAAGTGTAGTCAGTCTAAGTTTGAACAGAATGCCAAACGTATATACGGAAGGAAGCAAGTGTAAGAAACATGGACGAATACTAAGGAGGGGCGATAGGGGCGGTCGCCCCTCCCTTGAAGGGCTCTACAGGCAATTTTTCGACATTAAAGTTCCAAAACTATTTTTCAGTCTATCTGGAAAAAAAAATTAAGGGAACTCTCAACCGGAAAAACTTTTGGAATATCTAAAATTTGAGGTCTTAATAACGCGATTTTAAGCCATCTTTGGTAATGTTAGAGGAAGGAATGACGTTCATGATCTTCCCTCTGCTAATTTTTCAAAACTGATGTTCTAAAAATACAATTTTGAGCGATATTGGATTATGTTAGGGGAGAGGGTTCGGGAACTTTGAAATTTTTCCAAAGTTGAAGTTCTAAAAACGCAATTTCGCCCCTCCCTTGAAGGATTCCTGGATCCGTCCTTGGTAAGAAATGAGTGGGGGAACAATGTGTCATCAAATTTCGACTTTTCATGGGAAGATGATGTAAATGACTTCATTGAAACTCATAATTTTCCACGCTTAAAGGGAACACCATAATGTGACGGTTTTGTGTTTGCGGAGCTAGAGATGGAAGTTAATAATAATAGAGACGCAGAGCGCAATATTTAATTCGCTACTTGACTCACACATACTGACAACAATATGGTTGATAGCAAGCGTAATTCGCTTCTGAATTATCATAACCTGGAAACGCTGTAGACAGCAAGGGTAAACATTCAGCGTGCCAGTGGAGCAGCGCCAAAGTTCATCACGTGTGACGTCATGAAGACCACGCCTCATTTGAAAAATCGGACGTTATAAAAAAAATAATTAAGAATTAAACGTTTTGAAAAAAGATTTTCCTCGCCCCATGTTTTTTTTTTTTTTTGCTCGTGCTATCAACTTCAGTGACTAAAAATATAGAACATTTGACTGATGGAAACAACACCATTTGTTCAAAAATTCCTATTTGCATTCGGAAAATGAGCCCCCCTCCCCCTCCCACGTTTCCGATCTGATTACCATTCCGACCATTAACCATTCCGATTAAACCATTAATTAAACCATTCCGAATACGCCCTTCGTTTAGTACCAAATCAAATTTATTAGATTTTGAACAAAATTGAGGCATTTCAACAAAAGAGATAAGTTAAATTACGCATAGTGTTCAGGTAGACTGCTTCTTTTCCGGAATATTATACCAATGCCACGTTTTTTATATTCGACTCCAAATCTGAAATGCCTACAAATGAGGGTGAATGTTCTTTCCTAGACAAATTTGTGCTTGTCTAGACATTTTTCGATCACTACGAAGTTTACCATATGATCGAACTTTCATTTTGATGTATGCATCACGTTTGAAAAAAAAAAAAAAAATCCTTCCGAGTTTCACTTTTACACTTCAATAGCTTATATTACAATAATCGCCAAAGCTTTGGAATTGGTTTAAAAGAGTGATTTGCCAAACTCCGGTTATGACAGCTCAGAAATGTAGTTGAAAATAAATAAATATAGACGGTAAGCCCTCATTAATCCAGTCCCTGTTAAAACGGACTTCTCTTAATCCGGACAGCTAGTTAAATATGCATATCCTCATATATGTAACTACTGGTACCCGCATGGCTTTACAAAACTAAAAGGTCATTTGGTTCGCCTGTATATTTACAAATAATGGAAGAGGAATTTCTGCCAATTGGCTATGTTCATTTGCTCGCCCATGTTACGGTTCCACAATATAATAATCTCGTAGTTTACTTTTCCACGTTGTGATAATTTCCTCGGAAAAATGTTCTTTAAATTCGAATAGAAAAAGAGCAAAATCGAGTTTTCGAAAAATCACTTCGAGGTGCACAGTGCGCCCCCCAAGCTATAAACTAATTCTGTGCCAAATTTCATGAAAAACGGTCGAACGGTCTAGGCGCTATGCGCGTCATAGAGATCCGGACAGAGAGATATCCAGACAGAGAGACTTGCAGCTTTATTATTAGTAAAGATAGCCAATGATCGAGTAACGCGCGTGTTGCATTAATGAAACTCGCGCCACAGCGTGATCATTTGATGATATGTTTTAGTAATATTTAACATGCAGGTAAAGGCTTTATCGTGGCAAATCTGAACTCGATCCGTTAACTGTTTTACAGATAAGACTGTGTCATTTCAGAGGAGTGAAGAAACGAAAAAAAAAAAAAAGTAGAACCGACTTCAAAATTGCTCTAAAAAGTGAAAAATAATTTTATTCTTTAAACACCATCGATAATACTTTGAAACATAATTTTTGAAGTTGGCGCAAAAAACGATCGAAAAAATCATTCACAGCCATAACTCAACTACAAGTATAAATTTAACCAGGTCCAGTTTCTTCACTACCAAATGCATTACGCATTGATGACAGCATATTTGAGTAACGATATAAATGTTTCGTTCCTAAGTTTGGATGATTTTTTGATAAAAATATGAACGAAGCATGGTTACAATGGATTTTACTTTTTGTTTTTGCGCCAACTTCAAAAATTATGTTGTAAAGTATTATCGATGGTGTTTAAAGAATAAAATTATTTTTCACTTTTTAGAGCAATTTTGAAGTCGGTTCTATTTTTTTTTCCAAATTTTTTTTATTTCATTCTTTTTAGTGTAAATATAGATATTTCAGTAAAAGTAAGAAGTTACCTAGTAAGAAGTTCGGCCCTATATCACTGTACTGCTTTAGAAAAGCCTTTATTCAAAATTATCATTACAATTACTATTAATGTTACAGTTATATGGCACCAAACTTTTATAACAATGAGTTTCATATTGTCGCGTAGATGAAGATAGCGAAGACAATGTGAAAGCCAAATGAAGCGAATACTCGTTAGTCTCAACTCGAGATCTTTATTCAGAACCACGAATGAACGTTACATCTCCTTATATACAACTTGAGAAAGGGCTGGAACTTTCCAAACTTGGAAAGATACAGAAATTAATAGAACATTCGAGAAAATACGGGAAACAGTAGAAACGAAATTTTAGTAAAATTCACTTTGTCCTAGTCGGGATTCGAACCCGGGTTGCTGGTGTGGGAGGCGAGAATTCTACCACTGAGCCACCGTTATCTACGGATGAAAAGTGTGAACTTCGCTACAATTTAATAGGGAAATTGCATAAAATGTACTGTTTTTTGCCCATAACTTTTTTTCTAAAGAACAAATATGGTCAAACAAAGTAATGGGACCTAAGTTGAGCCATCCCCTATCCATCAAAAAAAGAATCACCAAAATCGGTTCACTAGGTGAGACGCTATGAGTGGACAAACAAAAAAAAAACATACATACGGTATGAACTGATAACCGCCTCCTTTTTGAAGTCGGTTAAAAAGCAGTATCCACTGGAGTTAAGGTAAAAATTTCAACCATCAAAATATCACCAATCCGGCACTGGCTTCGTTCAAAAGTAGTAGCAATTTTCACCCATAAATAATACGCGAGTTAGCGCAATATTGAATTTTTGTACGCCGTATTTAGTATTTTTTGTAATTTTTTAAATTTCATTCTCTTGAATTCAAAATAGAAGTTTCACTGTGTATAGCAGCATATTTGAGACAACGCTGAGGGTAACACGGTCCAAAAAAGAAAATAATAAATGAAAAAAAAATAATAATAATTAATTTGAATTTTGACATCTTGAATTCAAATTATGTTTTTCGCAATTACGAGTGTGTGTATGTAGGCGCGTATGTGGGGGCGTGTATGTGGGGGGTATGTGTGTTTGTGTGTAGGGGGTATGTGTATGTGTATGTAGGCATGTGTGTTTGTGTCTGTGTGCTGACATAAGTGTGTGGGTAGTTGTGTGTATGAATGTGTGTGTGGGGGGGTATGTGTATGTGTGTGTAGGCATATGTGTTTGTGTCTGTGTGCAGGCATGAATGTGGGGGCGTGTATGTGGGGGGTATGTGTGTTTGTGTGTAGGGGGTATGTGTATGTGTATGTAGGCATGTGTGTTTGTGTCTGTGTGCTGACATAAGTGTGTGGGTAGTTGTGTGTATGAATGTGTGTGGGGGGGGGGGTATGTGTATGTGTCTGTAGGCATATGTGTTTGTGTCTGTGTGCAGACATGAATGTGTGGGTAGTTGTGTGTATGTTTTTGTGTGTGTATGTGTAGGTGTCTGTATGTATGCGTGTGTGTATGTGTTTGTGTATTTGTGTAGGTGTATGTGTGCGTAGGTATATGTGTGTGTGTGTGTGTGCGTGTGTGTATAGTTGTGTATAATAGCGCGTGTGTGTAGGACATGGATGCAACCTGGAGACGGCTTTCGCTATAGGAGCAGCATCGTGAGGAGCCGGTCGACGGTGATGATGCGGAGGGTGGCGGTGGGAAAATAAAATGATAGGACGCCAAAAACAGTCAAATGAAAGCAATAAGCAATCGTGATTGCTCAAAAATTAAAATAACTCATACTCTTACTCTAAAAGTTGAAAACATTTTTATAATGTTTCAGCAAAAATTTGTGGAAACATAGAAACCCAACACATATTACGTAAGAACAACAGCGAATTTCAATTAATAGAGATACCATACAATGAGACGCAAAAATATTATTTACACACAAGTATTTGACATAGAAAAAAGTTTAATAGACAAAAAGCATTAAGAATCTTCAAAGTTGGAAAATATCGTAAATGACAGTCAGGTCAATTCTAAAAATTTGAAAAGTGAAAACAAAAGTTTAACTTAATCAAAATATTGAAGTTCATGCATTGTACCACAACAATGTAAAGTTTATGGGAGACTTGTTTCCCTGTTGACATATCTTATAATTAAAATAAGTTTTTAAAAATCAGGATTAAAACACTCACATAAACTACCTAGAAGCCCTTAACAGGTAAGTTAATGACCTTAAAATAATCTTTACTTTTAATAAAGCTGAAAGTTTGGATCTCTGTCTGGATGTCTAGATCTCTGTAATGCACGTAACGCCAAGATCCTTCGGTCGATTTTAATGAAATTTGGCACAAAATTATTTTGTAGCATAGGGTTGTGCACCTCGAAGCGATTTTTCGAATATCGCTAGCAATAAATAAATAAAAAGAATCAGATAAATAAATTAAAAATATAGGTAGAAATATCAAAACAGACAACCACTCTTTTAAAAGTTCATCATTCGGGAGGGGGTGGGGGAAATCCAATAAGCGATTAAGGGCTCTGCTGATTTTTTGCAGTGGGCCCAAAATTTATAGATCCAAGCCTAAAAATACAAAACTGGTAAGGAGATCAAATGAATTACGTAAAGCAGGGACTAACGTGTCATTAGGGGTAAGGTCAGCCCCATACTTCACCAAGGCTCTCTCTATTTATCATGAGGGAAGGTCCAAAAACAATGCTACATTCCCGGAGAGGATTAAAATATGAACAAGATTGGAATCGAATCGAGTAAAAATGTGTTCATATTTTTGTGTATTGTGTTAAAGTAATGCATAACTTTTTAAGCGTTTCCCTACACTTTCCTTTCTCACATTTTTGTTAGCGTTTGAGAACTAAATGCATGCGTGTGTGTATGCGTTTGTGTATGTGTGTGTATGGTGGTGTTTGTGTATGTGTGCGTATGGTGGTGTTTGTGTATTGGTGCTTGTATGTATGCGTGTGTGTGTGTAGGATATGGACGCAACCTGGAGATGGTTTTCGCTAGAGGAGCAGCATCGTGAGGCCGGCCGCCGCGACGGGTGGTGCTGGCAGAGGGTGGCGCCGCGCTGGTGGGAAAAATGATAGCACGCCAAAAACAGTCAAATGAAAGCAATAAGCAATCGTGATTGCTCAAAAAAAAACAATCGCCAAATTTGTCGCCAAGTTGGCGACGACAAAACTTGGCGACCAAAAGACTGGCGATATATCGCCAAGTGTCCATCAAATTATATCACTACTTGAGTTTACATCGAAATTAACAATGATTTCCCCACAAAAAGGGACAAAAGATCCCCTTAGGAACATGCGAATGCAACCAAAAGAGAAGGTGCACAACTAGACCCCACTAGGAGTCTGCGTACCAAATTTCGACTTTCTAGGACATACCGTTTTTGAGTTATGCGAGACAAATTCACACATACGCACATGCGCACATACATACGTACATCGGACGTCACGAGAAAATTCGTTGCAATTAACGGACGTCATGAGAAAATTCGTTGTAATTAACTCGTGGGTCGTCAAAATGGATATTTCGGGTGTCTGTACGTTCCTAGGCATATATCCACGTGTGGTCGGGTCGAAAAAAAAACTCAACATTCATTCGGGGGTGAACAAAATGGAAATGAAGGCCGATTTTTGAGTGAAAATTTTTTCGCGAATACAATACTTCCTTTTTTGTAAAAGGAAGTAAAAAGAAAAAAAAAATATTTTGAATTTTGACATCTTGAATTCAAATTATGTTTTTCGCAATCACGAGTATGTACATGTAGCCGTGTGTGTTTGTGTGTGGGGGGTATGTGTGTTTGTGTGTAGGGGGTATGTGTATGTGTATGTAGGCATGTGTGTTTGTGTCTGTGTGCTGACATAAGTGTGTGGGTAGTTGTGTGTATGAATGTGTGTGTGTATGTGTGTGTAGGCATATGTGTTTGTGTCTGTGTGCAGACATGAATGTGTGGGTAGTTGTGTGTATGTGTGGGTGTGTATGTGTTTGTATGTGTATGTGTGTGTAGGTGTATGTGTGTGTGTGTATGTGTAGGTGTCTATGTATGCGTGTACGTATATGTGTTTGTGTGTGTAGGTGTATGTGTGTGTATGTGTGCGTGCGTGTGTGTGTGTAGTTGTGTATGTGTGCGCGTGTGTGTAGGACATGGATGCAACTTGGAGACGGCTTTCGCTAGAGGAGCAGCATTGTGAGGACCCGGTCGACGGTGATGGTGCGGAGGGTGGCGGTGGGAAAATAAAATGATAGGACATCAAAAACAGTCAAATGAAAGCAATAAGCAATCGTGATTGCTCAAAAAAAATTTTTCAAATTCATTAGTTATTCTCTTTGGTACAAACTCAAATATATTTTTTTAAAATTATAGAACATGATTATTTGTTATGCAACTAACCTGAATGTTTAATTTAAATCGTAAACAATATACAAATGAGGCAGTGAGAAGAAAAGGGATCCAAGTGGCAAAATTAAAAATTTGGAGATAACCAGTACAAATAGAAGGGAACCTCTAATCTATCTTGGGGGAAGAGGTAGAATTAGTAGCCCTGGTAGTTGCTGCTGTACAACAGGATTTAGAGGAAAAATTCAATGAAAGTCTTCCTAGAATGTTATGTTTAAACGCGTTCTACTCAAAACTTGAAAATGTCCACTTGCATCCCTTTGCTTCTCACTGCCTCAAATGAAAGAAAAAGAAACAAAAAGAAAAATTAATTTGAATTTTGTCATGTTGAATTCAAATTATGTTTTTCGCAATCACGAGTGTGCGTATGTGGGCGTGTGTGTTTGTGTGTGGAGGGGTATGTGTGTTTGAGTGTAGGGCGTATGTGTATGTGTGTGTAGGCATGTGTGTTTGTGTCTGTGTGCAGGCATGAATGTGTGGGTAGCTGTGTGTATGTGTGTGTGTTTGTGTGTGTGTAGTTGTGTATGTATGCGCGTGTGTGTAGGACATGGATGCAACCTGGAGACTGCTTTCGCTAGAGGAGCAGCATCGTAAGGAGCCGGTCGACGGTGATGGTGCGGGGAGTGGCGGTGGGAAAATAAAATGATAGGACATCAAAACAGTCAAATGAGAACAATAAGCAATCGTGATTGCTCAAAAATTAAAAATTACTGTGACAACTATTGTGTGTTTTTATACTCGTAATTTTATATTTAAAGCATAAATTATGCTAATTCATTGACATATGATGTCGCTTTGAATATAAAGTGGGGCCCTAAACTTGAGGGGGCCCAGACGGAAGCCTGGACCTGACAGTATCGTAAGTAACATTCAAATATTCATGTAAGTTGAATAAATGTCCTTGTGCAAAGATGGGTTTAAGACAAGCCACCTCACCAAGGTTAAGTTCTACTGATCGTCATCATGAATTTTCAAAAAAGTTTTATGAGACATAACAAAAAATGACGCATATTTTGTTTATTGTGTTCACATGAAGAAAACAGCATTGTACAATGGTTGCTTACATTTACATTATACAAGAAACGCTGTAAGTCAATCGACGACCGTTTTAAATGCATAAACTTTTACGCTGCATTATTTTCCTTCCCTTTTCTAAAATAATTATTTGTATTTTTACACCTAAATTTAGTACTGAAGAAACTAAACTACGGCTTGTACTTCATATTTAATTCCAAAGATGGCAGCATCAGCGCATGTAATCGCAGGTTTGATTGGATACAATCATAAATTCCAATAATAATAATAATAATAATAATAATAATAATAATAAGAATAATAATTAAACAAAGCATATTAAAAAGTTTGCATGAATGCGTCAATTTTGCAAAAATGTATACACAATACATTTACAATACTTCTAAAGTCTCAAACTTTACAAGACATGTACCCCTTTTTATGAACCATTCAAAGTTTACCATAGGCATATTCCTTTCCTGACCTTTAAAAACGAATGAAACTAACCATGTCCCCCCCCCCCTAATTTCCGGAATTCCTCCGACAAAAAATTTTTTGGCCTCGCCGCTGATCATTAAAAATGCGTACGCACAGCAAAACATCAACTTTATTCTTCAGTTTTATCAAAATGAGTAATATTAGTTGAAGAATGTTAAACTGATCAAGTTTAATTACTGATAGGTAACTGAAAAAAAAAAAAAATTGAATTTTGACATCTTGAATTCAAATTATGTTTTTCGCAATCACGAGTGTGTGTATGTAGGCGTGTGTGTTATTTGTGTGTGGGGGTATGTGTTGTAGGGGTTATGTGTATGTGTGTGTAGGCATGTGTGTTTGTGTCTGTGTGCTGGCATAAGTGTGTGGGTAGTTGTGTGTATGAATGTGTGTGTGGGGGGGTTATGTGTATATGTGTGTAAGCATATGTGTTTGTGTCTCTGTGTAGGCATGAATGTGTGTGTGGCGGGGGGGGGGGTTATGTGTATGTGTGTATAGGCATATGTGTTTGTTTCTGTGTGTAGGCATGAATGTGTGGGTAGTTGTGTGTATATGTTTGTATGTGTTTGTGTATGTGTGTGTAGGTGTATGTGTGTAGGTGTGTGTATGTTTTTGTGTGTGTGTGTGCGTGCGTGTGTGTAGTTGTGTGTGTGTAGTTGTGTGTGTGCGTGCGTGTGTGTAGTTGTGTATGTATGCGCGTGTGTGTAGGACATGGACGCAACCTGGAGACGGTTTTCGTTAGAGGAGCAGCATCGTGAGGAGCCGGTCGACGGTGATGGTGCAGAGGGTGGCGGTGGGAAAATAAAATGATAGGACGCCAAAAACAGTCAAATGAAAGCAATTAGCAATCGTGATTGCTCAAAAAAAAAAAAAAAAAGTTGTGTAGTGAGTAGTTCGATGTAAAACAAATGGTAGTTTTTAGCGATTTAAGGAAATTACTTTTAAGTATACTTAAAAATAAATAAATAAATAAATAAAAAATCAAGGTTCAAACGAATTTGACAGGCGCAAATTTTACACAAGTACAACAGTGGATGCAATGAGAAATAAGACTAATAGAAATACGAGCTGACCACATGCATATCATTTTGACGCCAGACGTTCTATTTGTTTGGCGCCATTAGTTTGTTTGCCATCGGAATTTTCAAATTTCGCAAATATATTTATTGAATAGAGCTTGACTTAAAAAGAAACTAGCTGCATTGCCCGGCTTTGCCCGGTCTACCTTGAAAATAAAAATTGTGATAAGTGACGCATATTCAACAATCAGGCTTAAATAAAAGGAAAAAAAAAGTCATGCAAAATTTCCCTTCAAACAATGACGACAGATATTAAAATACCTTTAAGAAATTAAAATGAGAAAGAGGGATTTAAAAAGCGTAACCATGGAAACCCAAAATAAAAGAAGTTTAAGAAATTAAAATGAGAAGGATGGAAAGAAACAATGGATTAAAAAAGCGTAACCATGGAAACGCGAAAATAAAATGGTTAACAACTTGAATGAAGATGAGATTTTTCGAACTTGATTTAAAAGGGCTTGTAACTTTTTTTTCCTTTGGAGATAAAGCTTACTTTTTCGACCATAGGTCGAGATATATTTGGAGGGAAAAAAAATCGCTCTTTCTTATGGTGTCAAAAAGAAAACTGTGGGATAATTCCTTCACTTTTTACTGATAGATTAAATAAAGAAAGTAGTGCCTAAATATCAGCTAAGCATAAAAAATTCCAGCTAGAAACGCAAATAACTCCCGTCGTAATTATTAGAGCATCGAAACAAATCGCGTAGATCGCAGAAAATTTTACTCTTTCCAACAATGTGTAATATTAATGTGTACAAGTCATTTTTCACCCCCCATATTTGGGCAATTTATGTGAACGTTGGACATAAATTGGAATTAAAAAAAAGAACATCTCATCGAATTTTTTTCGAACTGGTCTGCAAACCTTTTCGGGGCTAAAGGAAAGATACTGTGAAAATTTCAGCGAAATTGGCCGGGTAGTTCTCCAGTTTGGCGCGTTTACACAAACAGACGTCGGAGGCTTCATTTTATACTATGTGGAGAAGTACATGAATTAGCGATAACAGCCAATTTAGCAACTCCTTTGTTTTTTTCTGGCAGCCGAGAATGTCCCGCGGAAGAACGTTTTAGATTTCAAAAAGATCAGTGTTCCAAAGCTGTTAAAGCACTTATTTTCGCACAAATGAAGATATAGGTGATTATGCGAGTTGAAAATTTAGTGAATTTTATATGAACAGACCGAAAGTTGAAAAAAAAAAAATATTCCGCGAAGCTTAAATTTTCATGATTATGACGGGCACGCGAAAATCGAGAAAATTTAAGTTTCGCGAAAATAAGTGCTTTTACAAGTTTATTCAGCAAGTAAATAAACTACTGTAAATGTTATAGAAGAGGATGATATTGAACTGCCCTGCTGGAGGGCTTACAATAAATACGAGCATTACAGTGTTATATAAGAGTATGATAACGAACATTTTTGGAGAGAAAAATGAAAGATAAATCTTATATCTTTAAACGAGCAATTCTTATGGGTATGTATATATTTTGTATCTCGGAAACGGCTCTAACGATTTGGATGAAATTTTGGGTTTAATTGTAGTTTTGCATTCTAAGTTCATCTACATCAGCGTTTTTTCTGTAAAAACGCGATTTTTTTTTTACAAAAAACAGTTTTTTAATATAAAGTCAAATTGAGTTAAGCCTTGAAGTAAACTGTGAGTTGACGCATCAGGCAGACGATTTGCAACCATCACAATGAAATTTTTTTGTCTCTTCTCGCTTTAAAATTTTATACTTGCTTAGGGTTGCCAGGCTTGGCTGATATTGGCCACTTTGGCTAATTTCAAGCACACTTGGCTGAAAACAAATTCAAAAGCATTATGTAAGTCGATGTAAGGCTTTTTTTCTTTTTTAAGTGAAACTATTGCTTGACCATCCTATTTTATTTTATTTATTTATTTTCCTTTTACACTTCAAATAGTTTAACATGTTTTTTAAACCACGTATCTAAATTTCATTTCGAAGAAGTGTATGTCTTGAGATTGTTTTTGTTTTGCTAAGACAGTTGTTATCATTTGTTGGAATGGTTTGTGGATCATCAGTTTTGATGGATATCATGCTGAATGTAGCATTTTCTGGCGTAAAAACTAAAAGTACTTATTCAAAAAGAAAATCTCGATCGGGATAAAATCGTGAAACGCATCATAGTATGAAAGGAAGTATTCGGTTAAAAACCGATTTCACCATAGCAAAACTAAGGTCAAAATATTTTAATGACTGACAAGAAAATTGTATAGTGAAAACAAACGTAACAGATAGTTTAAAGCAAAATGTTGATTTAATTACATTTAGAATCTTCTTTGTTTGGTACTTTAGTGTTATAAGAAGGTCGAGTACATAATATTTCGTTAACGTGATGAAGCTTTTCAAGTATATTTGGAAAATTATTGAACCTTAAAAAAACACAATTTGACAAAAAATAATTCTTTTAAAGCCGAGCGAGGCTCGGTCGTCCAGGCACTAATAGATAATTCTTAGTAATATTCCATGTTCAGGATGAGATAATTTATCAATCTAAACCTTTTTTCCTTCAATCCTCTTATTAATGTTGTGTATCAATGTTAACTATGTGTATTAGGGGGTCCCCAAGAAATCGAAAGTTGATTTTTCAAGTCCCACATTTTATTATATTGAGCCACTACATGTACGGGTCGAAGCACCAGCTCAAGTGTAGCCATTTTGGATCGGATTTTTCATTGTTGCGATGCTAAGGTTACCACAGCATAGTTTCGGGTTCCGCCAAATTTGCCGAAAATAATATTTTATTCAATAAACAATTCACGTGTGCCACTAATAATGGGATCGTTTCTAAAATTTTAAAAGTATTTTTTTTCTGAAAGGATGTGCTTAAAAACATAGGATCTAACCATTTTTAAAAAAAAATTTTTAAGTTTAATATTTTTAAAAAATTACTTAAATCGGTGCACTTTCATTGTTTAAATTTCTTGCCGATGACATCAGAAATGATAAAATGCTGTTCTGTGTTGCCATTTACAGATCAAAATATTTAATTTGCATCTTTACTCACGTGTATTGGCAACGATAGGGTTGATAGCAAGCGTAGAGAGCACAATTTTATTTCGCTTCTTGATTATCGTAACGTGCGAACGCAGTAGAAAGATGCGCGAAAAAGCATCATTTGTGACATCATCAAGATCACGCCTTATTTGCAAAATCGGACACTTAAAAAATTAATTAAAAAATAACTGTTGGGAAAATGAACGTATTCTCTGGCTCCATGTTTTTTTTTTTTTTTTTTTTTTTGAGCAATCACGATTGCTTATTGCTTTCATTTGACTGTTTTTGGCGTGCTATCATTTTATTTCCCACCGGCGCCACCCTCTGCCAGCACCACCCGTCGGCCGGCCTCACGATGCTGCTCCTCTAGCGAAAACCGTCGCCCGGTTGCGTCCATATTCTACACACACACACGCATACATACACGCACCTACACACAAAAACACATACACACACATACACAAACACCACCATACACACACATACCCCTACACACATACACACGCAGAAACACATACAGACATCTACACATACACATAAATATACACAACTACCCACACATTCATGCCTGCACACAGACACAAACACATATGCTTACACACATACACATACTCCCCCCCCCCACACACAAACACACACGCCTACTTACACACACTCGTGATTGCGAAAAACATAATTTGAATTCAAGATGACAAAATTCAAATTTTTTTTTTGGGGGGGGGGGCTTATTCTATCAATTTCAGTGACTAAAAGTACTACTTTTGAGTGAAGGAAACAACCCCATTGCTCGCAGTGAAAAATCACCAAACGCGATAACTTTCCAGAAAAGACAACCACTCAGACACGCGCTCCGATCCAAAATGGCTGATCTTAAGCTGATGCGCCGGCTCGTATATATGGGGCCTTACCTTACCCTATTATATTTTTCCTTTTACGTCAAAACAATTGTAAAAAAAGTTTCATATAATTTGAATGGCAACCAGTGTCGACTCCCGTCTGAGAGGAGTTAACTTTTGTACCTCTCCTTTTGGTTGCATTTAAAAGTACCAAAGGGGGGGGGGGGGGGTCCTTTCTACCTTTTTGCGGCAAATCACTGATAATTTCAATGCAAATGCAGACCTCAATGTTATAATTCGGCTACCACTTGACAATAAATTGCCAAGCTTTTGGTCGACAAATTTTTTTGTCTCCAACATGGCGATATATTGTCTATTGCCACGTTGGCGACAAATATAGTAAAAAAAAAAAAGGATTTTTCGAATCTGGTTTTAATTTGATGACTTTAAGTGATGCCATTGAATCATGTGAAAATTGATGATGTATTTAAAAAATGATACTGTGTAAAACACTTTTTTTTCATGGGTTCGCAACAAAGTAGGACTTTCTTGCTCTTTCTAAGGCAGTATTATATTTCATTTTTGTTCACACGTTTCATAAAGTTGAATGCAGTTTAAATCACAGAAAATGTCTAAAAAGCTATTCTGTTAAGAAGTATTACTCCTGACGCTATTCCTTTACAATTTTTGAAAAAATTAGTGCAAAAAATTAGTGATGCGAAAAATGTCACAAACATGCTTGTTAAACCATTTGAAATGCGATTTCACAATCTAAAAATTGAAAGAACTTCTTTAAGCGATATAGAAACCATTTTTACGAAAAAAAATGAAAAGAAAAGAAAGAAAGAGCAAATCATAAAAATGCAGGAGAATCGATTATTACGAGAATCAGAGTTCGCCGATATATATCACGATATATATCGATATTTATTTTGAAAATATCATGATATTTTCGATACTTATGTTTTCAACTGTGATATTTTCAATATAAAAATTATATTAATATAGTAATGTTGTTCATTTATTAAAAATATAACCAAAAAGTTCTGAACTATATTTTAATGATGTATTAGTACATCATTAATATTAACAGAGTAATATAACAATCTTCGTTTATTTTATGCTCATAAAATTAAGAGAAGAAAAGAAAGAAAGAAAGAAAATCATAAAAATGCAGAAGAATCGATTATTACGAGAATCAGAGTTCGCCGATATATATCACGATATATATCGATATTTATTTTGAAATTATCATAATATTTTCGATATTATTTTTTCAACTGTGGTATTTTCGATATAAAAATTATATTAAAATAGTAATATTGTTCATTTATTATTAAAAATAACCAAAAAGTTATGTACTATATTTTAATGATGTATTAGTACATCATTAATATTAACAGAGTAATATAACAATCTTCTTTTATTTTATGCTCATAAAATTATTAGTAATGTAGCAATTTAATTCATATTAAAAGTGCCTAATTAATTACTAAACTTTGGTCTGAAAAAAAGGAAAATGTCTTATGACTGTGCAACAACTAATGCATATTTTTTACTTCTGAATCATATAACAGTAAAAGTAGCTAACAGATGAAAAATGAGTAAAACAGCTAATGCTAAGTTAACCCTATTAAAATTGATAGAAATGTAAAATGAAATATGAGATATATAAAAATAAAATGAAAACTTAATTTTAAGTCTAGTAATAATAATATAAGAAAATAAATAGTGATTTGAGGGTGCATTTACTATTTTGAAGACTTTAATTTGTGCTAATTGAAAATATCGGATATCTATCAAAACATCCGATATTTATCAAAATATCCGATATATATCAAAATATCGGATATTTTAGATATTTTCAAAAATATCATGATATTATCGAACCCTGATGGGAATTGAAGAAAAATATTGAAAGCAACTAAAAAAACGATAATAAAATTAACGGAAGAAATATTAACTTAAAATACCATAATAAATGAAATTCTTGTAAAACAAATTTTAGAAAAATAATAAAAAGAGAAACATGAAATATTAAAGTGACAGGCTACTAGTAAAAAATTAAAACACATGCAGAAAGATGAGTCGAAAACGGCAACTAAGAAAAATTACATGAGCAAATTACGTAACAAAATACCCTTAAAAAGGTTGCTTTATCCGCCCTTAGCAACCAGTAAATTAGCGTTATTTATGACGAAGAGAGAATTTTAAAAGGGGGATTTTCCGAAAAATGAACACTTAGTCAAAATTATAGTGTAATATATTGAACCACGCGTAAATTGGTGCAACTTCCTCTGCCTCAAGACAATATTTTGCCTCTTCGGTTTGATGGGTGATATGGGAGCTATATGGTCTTTCCACCCCATAAACACGACTTTATTTTCCGATTTTCTGGCTGATTGCATTCAGTTTCTGTTGGCGCAAAAGGATTCGCAGCTCTACAGTGAGAAATGCAGTCGAACTTGCTGATAGCCAGCAGTGCTGTGGAGTCGAAGTCAAATAGTCGGGGTCGGACTGATTTTGGGGTAAACGAGTCGGGAGTCGAAGGTTTGAAATTTTAAGAGTCGGAGCCGGAGTCGGTCATTTTCCCCCGAAGTCCGCAACTCTGTCGGTGCTTTCGGACTCAGAGTCGGAGACGGAGTCGACCGATCTTGGGGTAAAGGAGTCGGAGTTGAAGGTTTTAAAATTTCCGGGATCGGAGTCGTAGCCGAAGTTGGTCCTTTTTCCTCCGACTCCGCAGCCTTCATAAAGCTCTGATTTAAAGAGAACCCGGATTTAGCGAGGAAATCATACTGTTACATATTCAGTAAATAGTAATTATTTTTGTGATTAATTTGTCGTAATCTGGCTAAATTTGGCGTTTATTAAATTATCTTTCATCTAAAATTACTGTAGCAACGTAACCTGTAAATAGTTTCTTGTAATGAATATACAGCCCCCGTACATTTGGCTGAAGTATACGGTCCCCTCATTTCTGAATGATAAAATTTGTGAATGGAAAGAAATGAGAAATTTGTAGAACGGAGTAGGATTTTCTGGAATATCTGAGAATCTCTCTTTCGATGTCTATAAATAGCCGTGCCGCGTGATAAAAAGTCAGTCTCGAGTTAGTTTTTGCTTGGGAATCGTTGCAGCGGTACGCTGGACAGCATGTATTGCTCTGTTTTGTGAAGCCTTTTGAGCTGTATTTTTGCGTATTTGGATGTAAATACGTGTGTAACCGTTGAGTTTACGGTGCTGATTGATATTTGCTTAATTGCTGATGATTAATTTAGCAGTTGTTAACGATCTTTCCTGTACATAGTGTAAATAAATATCCTGTGTTTTCCCAAGAACTTTGTCGTCATTTCAAGAAAGTCTGAAGCTGTATCTCGAACCTTTAACAATACAGATTTGGTTGGTACAATGTTAAGTCTACGGGACATAACGCTCAGTCCACAGAAAACTAGTGATAAGTTATATATAATGAGAACAAATGCTGACGACTTTTTTTTTAATTTGTGGAGTAGAGCAGCATTTGAAAATTACAGTAGAATTCCAATTATCCGAATCAATTGAGACCGGACCATTCGGATAGTCAAAACTTTGGACAGTTGAATTTTCCTGGAAAAGAGGTCTAGTTTAATCAATTACCGCATGTATGTTGAAATTGATAGGGAAAAACCTATTTTTAAAGAAAAAGATCTTTAAATGAATCAAACAGAAAGGTAAAGCGTACTAACAAGTGCTGTACATCAGTGCAGTATGTACTGTGTACATTCTGTACTATGAATGAAAGCCATTGCTGCTGTACCTCTCAGTCAAAATACAGTCGAGTCCCGACTCACGCGAGGGATGCGTTCCAAGACACCTCGCGTAAGTCGGAATTTCGCATTGTGGAACAAAGTATGTTTAGTCATTTTTTATAAGCATACCCAATTGTTTCAGACGTTTGTAAACACCCCTCATATTGTTTCAAACCATTTATTAACTATATAATATTTCAGTATCTTTTACAAAGAACCGACTTTTTCTGTATTTTAGAAAAAGCGATATTTTTTGACATAAAATTCTGTAATTTAGCACAAAATCAATGATTAATGGGGGAGAAAAACTTAAAATAAACCAGTATGGGGTCCTTACAGTATGTACACTACAGCATTATTATAGCACTTAACAGTATAGATATAGTAAATATATTTATAATTTAAGAAATGAAGAAGGTTTATGCAGCGCGATCAGAATGTTATCAGAATGTATTTTATCAACGTTCATATGTAAAATGACAAAAAAAAAAGTTAAGAATTGGAGGGGTAATTTGTATAAACTAAAGCAATGCGTTGTTTAGACTAATACAGTGGGTGAACTTCCGCTTTCAGTGATGCTAAAGGGATGCAAGTCCATTCACAAAACCAATATTTAGTGTCAACGAAGATAATTCTAACTCGCCGCCGCTCTTTTCCGAAATATTTCATGTTGCAGGCGAGCAATTTATGTCCGCACTAAAAAAGTCATTACTCATGAAAAACTCGCGTTATAGCCATTTCGCGTAAGTCGGATCGCGTTGTAGCGGGATCCGACTGTAAGCCGTTTGACTAGCTTCGCGGAGCGAAGGATAACAGCTTGCGTTAACAATATCATAATTTCGGGAATCGGCAGCAAGTGCAATCGCCTTAATTTTTTAGTTCAAATTCTGAAAGCGATTCGGATAATATTCGATTCAGTTAGTTGGAGTTCGGATTATTGGAATTTAACTGTTTCTGTTGACGCCAACGTTGTCACTTTTGAGGATATTTTAACTCAAACTCAAGCTAATGTAGAGGGAAAAAATAATAATAATGAAAGCAACGACGATACAGTGACAAATGTAAAGGCTTTTGATGTTCAAAAAAACTTTAATTTTTTTTTCAAACCCAGGGCTGGAAATGACGATGATTTTCAGTTCAGGGGTATTCCTCGAAAGAAAAACCACAAGAAACACACAATATGACATTTACACATATTACATTACATTATTACATTATTTTATGACACATATGACTAAGCAAATTAACCATCTTCTTTGGGAAAATAAAAACAAAGTAAGTAGGTGAAAATGTTTTTGATTTCTTTTTTTTTTTTTTCAGGAACCCCACTTTGAAAAGCACTTCATTATAACCAGTAAATATCGCAGTCCTTGGGCACTCGTTATAGGCTAGTTTGACTGCATTTACGTTGAAAATATCGACTGACCCTTTGAAAAATAGATCCAGTACTTTTATTAAGACGTAGGGAGATCAAGATTAAATATCACCACATTGAAAAACCACCAGCACACGTTGACAGATTTTAACGTTTATTGCAAAATTTACAATCCAACTTGCAGTTGACCGATGTCCCTTCTGAACCACCCCGATCTGCACCCAGGAGGGGGAGAACCCCCTTTTTACATGCACTTTCACAAATGCCTTGATATAGCTAAAAATTGCATTTTAAGTCTTTTATTTGGAAAGAATGTCAACGGAAACTAGTTTATCCAGCCCTTATCACTTAACTTGCTTAAAAGCAACTTAAATGAAACTTTTTGGGACTTCAGTTACAAACGATTTTTGATAGGACCCCCTCCCTCCCTAGTTTATGTCGTGATAATAGCTTTAAAAGGAGGTTTTTTGGAGGAGCTCACGAATTTTCCATCCCTATCTAAAATATATATAAATATAGTTAAAAATCGAATTTTTAGAGCCTCAAAGGCAAAATATTTCCAGGAAAGAAGGATTCTAAGCACCTTCACACTTCCTTTAGTGTAAGTAAACATTACTTAAAGGTGAATTTTTAGGCTTTACAGCTAAAGAGCTAGAAGAGCATCCCACCTCTTCTCAATGTATAATGACAGAATATTTTGGTTTCTAAGATTTATTTTCAAAAAGTATTTTGGGGCCAGCGCCCGAAACCTGACCTTTCTCCGTACATCATCAAAAATAGACAAAATACGTTTTTAGTTTCCTAATTTTGAAAAATTACTTGGAAATTTAAACTTTGAAACATTTTCGAGGGAGATTCCAAAATCCACCCCTTCACCTAATGTCTCGATACCACGAAAATTGAGTTTTTAAAACTTAATTTTAATAAAATTTCTGGGGAGTTCGGAGTTTGTTCAAAAATTTCGGATGACCCCTCCTAAAACAATCGGCTGGATCCGCCACTGTTTGCACCTGTGAACGATGTCCCCTCTGAACCATCCCGATTTGCACCTGTGAAGGAATATGACAAAACTTCTACTTGCAGTGATCCGCATGCTTTCCCTTTTTCAAGGAATTTTCTTATGGCGTTTTAATGTTTCTGCAATGAGTAGTTTTTTTCGTTGACTCAAATGATTCTTAATGACATTAACTACCAGTCCTTGATAGTCTTCCGAACTTAAGGTCGCAACAAGGGAAATGCTCAGAAGCTTTGATTATAAGACATATTAGAATGGAATTATACATACAGTTGGTTTTCAGTTTAACAACTTTCGACCACAAAAAACCGTGTTGAAGTAAAGTACGCCCTTAAACAAAATTTTTGATAAACGAGCTGATGTGTGCATCACATGACTTCCTTTTACTCCAATTTAATGTCATTTTCTCATTATTGGCAGTTTTAATGTGATTCAATAGTTTACTCTCTAAATATCACCAACAGTAGCCAAATTGAAACCAGATTTAAAAAAAAAAAACCATCGCAAAATTTGTCGCCAAGTTGGTGACAAAACTTGGCGACCAAAAGACTGGCGATATATCGCCAAGTGTCCGCCAAATTATAACACCACGTGAGTTTACATCGAAATTAACAATGATTTCCCCCCAAAAAGGGACAAAAGACCCCCTTCGGAACATCCGAATGCAACCAAAAGGGAAGGTGCACAACTAGACCCCACTAGGAGTCCACGTACCAAATTTCAACTTTCTAGAACATACCGTTTTTGAGTTATGCGAGATACATGCACAAATACATACGGACATATAGACGTCAGGAGAAAACTCGTTGTAATTAACTCGAGGGTCGTCAAAATGGATATTTCGGGTGTCTGTACGTTCCTAGGCTTATATCCACGTGTGGTAGAGTCGAAAAAAAAACCAACATTCATTCGGGGGTGAGCAAAATAAAAATTAAGGCTGATTTTTGAGTGAAAAAATTTTTCGCGAATACAATACTTCCTTTTTGTAAAAGGAAGTAAAAATCCCAAGAAAACATTTTCCTACATACATTTACAGTTCATAATTTTTTTAATGTATTGGTATGGTTTTATAAAGCTAAACAATGTCCTCACAACTACACTTTTGCTCTTCTTCAGGATATTGTCTCCTGTGGTGATATGGATATATCGCGCAGGTAAAATATATTGATGGCATGTGCTTCGTGTAAGGATTCTAGCCTAGAAACCACGCGACAGTGCAATTACGAAAACAATTTAAATTCGAAGAAACCGAAAGAGCCCTTTTACCAGGGCTGTGGAGTCGGAGTCGGAGTCGAAGAGTCGGAAGTCGGACTGATTTTGGGCGGTAAAGGAGTTGGAGTCGGAGTCGGTAGAAAATATGCCGACTCCGACTCCGGTCTACTTTTTTTTCTTTAATTTTCGCTGACTCTCCTGGCATTTTTTGAAAAACTGACTACCAGTTGATTCGATTACATGTATAAAAGCCTACTAATAAGAAAACAACTGTCATTAATAACCAGCTGGCTTGATTGTTCATCGAATTTTCTGTAATAGCTACCTACGCTGTTCCCTAGTTTGCTTGTTTTTCAACATTCTTGAAATAATAGCAACTGTGAGCACGGTTTTCTTACCTAACATTTTATATTTTTTTAATCACTTTAAAACAACAAATAATAAAATTTTTTAAAATCACTTCAAAACAACAATAATAACATTTTTTTTACTTCGACCTCAGTTATAAAATTGTAAAAGGAATGTACCCCTTGAGCAAGTTGGAGCCCGTAGTTCGAGAGGTATCTTACGGTGTTCTGTAATTCAACTTAGTGTTGGCGTGCAAAGGCGCAAATCTAAAAGACATGATAAAATATATCTGTCTTTTCAATTTAAGGACAACATCTACAAGCTTGATTCTCAACAAAAGTATGAAATAGAACAAATATCTTGGTTACAACACTCAAATAATTGCAGTTAATCTTAAAATCTTCATTTCAAGATTAATTCTAAAGCAGCCAGTAAAATTAAAATTAAAAATTGAGGGAATAATTATAGGAAAAAAGAAAAGCTATTTGTACAAAGCTGTATATTGCCGCATTTTCTGTAAAATTTTCTCCAAGCGTACATGTACCCCATATTTTCCCTCAATACAAGTATAGTGCCTTATTTTCGTTGAAATTTTATAGATGAAATATAATTTCAAATTTATTGGGGATTTTTTTTTCAGAATTAAAGTATGTGTATTGTTTTTATAAACTCTGAAATATACTTGAGGTGTCACCCACCAGATGGATCTCGGCCGGAGCGGACCGCCCTCGCTCTAGAAAGGTTTTTTGACTTAGCAAAAAAAGCGTTTTTGAAAATCACACGATTTGATCAACATCTATTCGTTAAACATTAATGGGGAGCAAGTTAAACCTTTTCAATTTTTTTTTAACAATAGGATGATTATGTGATTTCAATTTTAAAATCGTAATTATTGGAACAATTTGATTTTTAAATTCAATTTCTGACGTTGTATGCTTCTTAATTTTACAAAAAAAAAATACAGCGCTTAAATTTCATAAGAAACAAATTAATATTTCAATCTCTGTATAGAGGTTTTCCTCCCTTCTCATGAGGGGGATAGGGGTTGAATTGAAAAATAAATAAATAAAAAAGCCGGAGTCGGAGTTGGAGTCGGAGTCGGAGTCGGGTGTTTCGAAACCCCGGAGTCGGAGTCGGGGTCGGCTATTTTCCTTCCGACTCCGCAGCCCTGCCTTTTACACATGCTTCTGGAAGCAAAATTTATTTGCCCTCGTGTCCCCGTTAACGGAATAAGGCTGTAAAGTCTGCTGAAATTTTAACCAATGTCGCCAAATTTAGCGAGTATAAATCAGAAATGCAAAACACGCTTCACACAATTTGTAGATGGATGCAGACAGGGAAGTTGCGAGATCTATTTCTCGCCAAATCTTTCAATTTGGCGCCATTCTTTAACTTTTGGCAGACTATAAGCCCTTAAAACGGACCGAAGAGAGGAAATAGTTCTTATGACAAAATATATCTCAATACGCTTTTTCCATATCTACCTTTTGGAACTTTTTTCATCATTACACTATTTGTGCTGTTCCCTGGTAAGAGCACAAAATGTATCTTAAATGAAAGTTGTATGATATTTTTCCGACAAAAGAAATGAGAAACCTATGCTTATTCCTCAGGTCTGAACTATTTCGACCGCATATCTCCCTCCAGACTGGGGTTTTTTAGTACTTTGCATGATTTTTTAAAAAACACTTGGAAGATGTATATTTTGGTAAATTTTTTTTTTATTACATTATTTTGAGATGTTTTCTTTCGTAATGAAGGATCTATTTGAATGAAATAAAAATCAATTTTTAGTAAGAAATTAGCAAAAAAAGCATGTTTGAAACTAAAAAAAAAAGTTCCGCATAGGAAAACATCATTTTTAACCAACAAAAAACCATTTTAAGTTAACATAGACTGAATTAAAAACATACCTAAATCTTGAACAAATATCTGAAAATAGGTTTAATTTGCAAATAAACAGTTTTGATAAAATTTGCTGTAGTATGGTACATTTCAAAGCACAAATTCGAATTTAACCCCAATTTAATCACGTTTCATGTAGTTATTTCTGCCTGTTAGTGCCATCTATAATTTTTTTCTGAAAGTAAAAAGTTCGTAGATAATATATAAAAAGGCTAGAAACGTACATAACTCGTACTTTTATAGCTAAGAGAGTAAATATTGGGCCCCGAGAGAATCTCGGGCTTAGTTAACTTCACCAAAAACAGAAACGCTCGGGCATAGACCTCAAAGTGTTAAAATGTGGATAAACTGAGAAGTAATGTTTCAACGTAAGTCTTATTATAAAATAGGTTCTTTGCGTACCGCAATTTTCAAACCAAATCTCCAATTTGTTCATTTTGAAAAAGGTAAGTCAACTTAATTATTTCTCTTTTCCCAACATTACCCCACTAGTCAACTACCGGATATCAAAACAAAGAAGAGGGAAAAAAATAAAGAATCAGTAGTGTTACGGAATGTTTTAAAAATTTCATAATGCCTTTTTTTTTCATTATTTCTATCTTTTTAGCAATCAAGCCGTCGCAGATCAAAGTTGATCACCATACCAAAAAATCTAGTTTGTTGTTCCTAAACGAATGATTCGCAAGAAGAAGAATTTCGAATAACTGACAAATTTTCGAACTCTGTTCGAATGCATTACTGGAATAATAAGCAATCCCCTCCGATGACAAATGGCGCAGCGCTGTTAATTCAAAAGTTTTGCCCATTTCAAGAAACGTACAATGGATAGAACGACTTCCCTCATTAAACGCCCACCCTATCTCAGAAATCTTCTATTTCCGACGGAACGTTATTGTTTCAAACCCTCCCAACCTCCCACGCACTTTTATCTCCCGACGACACCATCGTCCGGCAGATGGCGCATCGGGAAAAAATCAAAATCCGGGAGCGATCCGGCTTGAACGCTCTACGGCCTCCCAGTACCGCCCCGGATCCTCTAGTGACCAGAGCTCTCTCTCTTTCCTCTCCCTTTCTATCTCTC